>NC_039254.1:18233548-18376048 GCF_003368295.1 Carassius auratus
AAATTAAATCAATATCTAATACAATGTCAGATGGTGCATTGGTCAAAATGCTAATTTTGAATGTCCCTTGCAAGCATTTTCACTTTGATTGTATTTTTTTCAAATAGCGCTGTGCTGAAAACAGAACAGAAGTATGTGTGACGTCAGATCTGGAGGATCGGAGGATGCTGAAACAATGCTTTTTATAGTTCCTAATGTTTTCTTTGTCTTCCTCCTTTCTTTGAAACAGGCAGAGTTTCTTCCCCATTGATTTCTCTGGTGTTGTTGAACAGAATGGAAGAAAATATGCACACTGTGATCCAGAGAGATGACAGAAAATGGACAGCAGAAACACAAATGGGGTGCTTTTTCCGGTGGCCTTTTTTAGAGCATCAGAGGCATGTTTAGAGAATTGTTAGATATGAAAAAAATAACATCGCATGAAATGTACTGCAGGTATACTTTGGGATCAGCAAGATTTTTTATTTTTTATTTTTATTTTTAGAAGTCTTTTCTGTTCATCAAGGCTGCATTTATTTAATCAAACTCACGGAAAATAAGAGTAATATTGTGAAATATTATTGCAATTTAAAATAATGGTTTTCAAATTTTTAAATACTTTAAATATAATTTATTCCTAAGATGCGATGCTGAATTTTCAGCATCAGTCTTCAGTGTCACATGATCTTCAGAAATCATTCTCATATACTGATTTACTGCTCAAGAAACATTTCTGATTATTATTAATGTTGAAAACACTTGTGCTGCACGATATTTTAGTGGAAACTGTCAAAGAAGAAGTTATTGATCTCATAACACAAAACTAACCTCAGGCTGTTGTCAGGACATCTTGATTGATTTTTGTTCAATTTCTTTGTGAGTGTGTGTTGTTTGTGCACATTATCAGCTTCTAATAAGCCTATATACATGTGATACATGCATATTGTAATTTAAAGTTGGCGTGAAACATGCTTGAAAACTCATGCATAATGGTTGCAGAGGAGCTACTGAAAGCTTTTAAAGTTTGATTATATTTGATTAAATAATGTGTGTGAAAAAAAAAAAATCCACTTCTCACCACCTGAAAATTAGCATGCATTTACAAAGAGCAGATTTGTGCATTTGTGCAATATCCCCTTGGTTATGACCCATAGTTCTTTATTAATGTGTGGTGGTTATAAATGTGTTATGGTCCTGTCTCATAAAGAGGCAGCAATGCCGCTGACGTTCGTTATGCCTAAGGATAGCAGCTTGCGTTCTTCCCTGTAACCATGGCAGAACCGCTCATCATTTCCACAGCAACCTTGAATCAGAGAGTATAGCGTAGAATGAGATAAACAAGAGAAAACGCTGCACTTAGAGGAGAGTGAATGAAAACAGAAGGGCTACATCTTCATCAGTCTGTCTCTGTACTAAAACACAGTAGCTGTCTACGTAGGCATTCAAAAAAAAGTGCAGACTTTTAAGATACCGTCCTTTGATTAAATGCAATCCTGCATGTACCTCTCACAGAGGGAACAAACCAAGAATGAAAATAAACACACTTTCATTTACTACTGTGTTATATTGATAAAACAGCATGCAATCTTGTATAAGAATTCATATTTCAATAATTGTGTGTGATGTGCATTTTTAATGGAAGCTTCCAACATGTTTCTTTTTCTCAAAATACTGACTGTTTAGTTTGCATTTCTAATTTTATTTCTGAAATTTTAAAATTTTTCTCACTTTTTTTTTTTTTTTTTTCAAAATTGTAAGATGTAGCTACTTTAAAGGAAAAACTACAAGATATAAACTTTATATATGACACAATTCATAATTCTGATTTTTTTCACCAATTCTGATTTTATATAAAAAAAATTATTTATGAGACAAAAAAAAAATTGCAATTCTGATTTTATTTTATTTTTTCAATTTATGAGACAAAAAAAATTTTTTCGTATTTTTTTAAAACAAGCTTCTGTCATTTGTGCAAACTAGGCTCACTGAAAAAAAAAAGCTTTTATGCAAAATTCCAAAAATATCTATAAAACCAATTCACTGCAATTTCCAGCTTATTTAAGTAAAACACCAACAATCTTAATTTCCTTTTGCATAGATCACGATTACTGTGTCACAGTATCAATTAATAAAAACTCCTGGTCAAACAAGACTATGTTATGCGCTCAAAACAATATTACCATGGTGCATGACATTTTGACATTTGCATCTCATAACCAGTTTTGCTTTTCTGATGAAGTAAATTTGCTGGTTAGCACACCCGGTGCATGACACTTATAATGTGAAGCACTCGGATACGAGTCTGTTAAACATGAGTCATGATATGAGCGCTTAGACACTTGTAGAAGCAGGTTGCTTCAGCAAATGTGTTGGTTTTTGTTTTCCCTTTAGTGTTAGGTGAAGTAAAGTTATTTTCAAACACGATAGAGCTTTAAGTGCTTTTTAGATTCACATTCATCACATTGTTTTTTACGCCACTCACTGGACATTTAATTTTAATAGTGTCGCAAAACATGCAAGAAAAAACAAAATATCATTCAACAGAAAAGTCACCATGCACATGCATGTGTTTTTTATTTATTTTTATGAGCTTAAAAAGTGCAAGTAGACCTCCTTCACTTTTCCAGGACCAGAATATTTTCTATTCTCTGTCACGTTTCATCTGTCTTGTCTCGTCCTGCTACCTGTGCGCATTTACCCTCTGCAAAATTACAGCTATGAAGCCTGAAGTCTGTAAAAACTGAGAATCAGACACAACATCAGCGACTCTCACAGACAGCGAGATAATAACAGTTTGGGCTCAGCTCGTGTCTCACGTAAGCGTGCCACCTGTGGCTGATGATTCACACACGGGTCAGAAACACACTCTCATCTTACTCTGTATATTCAGCTGATAGCGACACACACACTGTGCAAACTGCATCACAATATTAACAGCCGTGTGTTAGAGAGCCGGATCCCAATGGACCGATCAGTGGGAAGTAATTGGATCCGTACAGAGAAATATTCCAGTCCGGCAAGGTTTGAACTCGGCGATCCTTCCCTGCTATTCCAAGTGTGATGCAAACACCAAAAAAAAAAAGAGTTCCCTAGAGGATTTTTTGAACATGTATAGCTTTTTGGCACACATTGTTTGGTAACACACCGTACAGGAATGGTTTCCTAGGTACACACTAATGATGTTACGTTGACAGTGTGTGTGTGTGTTACTTCAGCTGGTTGCTCTTTATTAAACACAACAGTATTCCTCTTATTGCATTTTTTACTTCCAGGCAATAGACAAAAATAATATGGCAGCTTGTAAATATTTGTGCAAGAAATTTTGAAACAAGTATGAATCCAAACTCCATGTGAGATTAGACTTTTAGACTGGTTTACTCACTGAATAATCTTTAGACATGTAAAACGTCCACATTTCGCATCATTATTTGGTGCTTTAATAATATAATTGCATATACGTGCCGTCATTGTCTGATTTTGTAAACGAACTAGTGAACTGAACCAGTTCATTAAAACGAACTTTCTAAAAGAATCAGTTCATGGAAACCAATCTGTTTTTCCCGTTTGTATGAGGCTCTGGACTACAGGTGATGATCTTGTAAATAACATTGAGTTTCTTGCACAGACTGATCATTTCACTTCATAAGACAACAATAAAACCAGATTTGCTTTTTTTTAATCGCCATGACACACAGCTTCTGACATGCATTTAATGAATCACAGGAGCACTGTGTCAGCTGAAAATCTTCGTTAGTTTATACTACTGATGGAGAAATATGATGTGATTAACTGCAAATTTTGGTGTTGAACTATACTATTAAACGTGTTTTGGATGTTTTGCTTCCACTAGTCTGAAAAAGAAAAAAGAAAAATGCCAAAAAGACCCAAGTCTCAAAACTGACCACTGTTTTTTTTTTAAATGATGGGTTAAAGAGGCTTGAATGATTCATTTCTGTGCAGTGGGACAGTATGACTACAGCAAACAGATCATGGAGATATATGTACAGAAACATTTTTCATGCTTAATCAAAAGTCAGGACTTGTCTTTCTGTTTTAGACTGTCCGATGCATTATCGAGGACAGACACAATGAGCTGGACGTACCCAAGGGTGTTCACAAACAAAACTAGATTAGCACTGGAATAAATAATAGATAGAAATATAATCTCTAAAGCAGTCGCTTGTCTTGTGCAGAAGCACAAGAAGCACATTTGTTTCATCATGCATTAGAACTGAAAACATAAGGAAGTGGTTTAAACTTAAGAAAAGACTAATTAAAACTTAATATAAAGAAAGACATGAAAGCTGAGTAACTAACTTTACAGCATTCACTATCCTTGACTTGTTATTGTCAATGTTAAAAACTGCTTTGATCACAGCAATGAATTACATTTTAACATATTCATATATAAAAACTGTTATTTTAAACTGTAATTATATTTCACAATCTTTACTATATTTTTGACCCTTGAGCCTCGGTGAGCAAAACAGACTTCTTTTGAAAACATTAAAAAATCATAATAATTAATTTTTGACTGTTACTGTATAGATTCTACATGTATCATATCATAAAATGATTAAATTGAAAATCTGAACATTAAATCAAAACATTTGCTTTTAGGCATAGTTCACACAAAAATAAACAAAGATATTTAATTCTTAGTCCATTTGAGGAATATCAATACACAAACCACTGCCACTAGCATATACAGTTATGTCTTATTTACAACATAAGGTATGTTTGCAATTACAATTGGGTTGCTCAGCTCTGATGAAATGACTGATTTTGGTGCATCTGGACACATCAGGACCCCTTTCCTGTTTTCTTTTAGAGTAACACCATGCTACACTGATTTCATCTGCAATGCATTCATTTTCAGTTTTCAGTTCAAACTATGTGTTGATGTTTTTTTTTTTTTTATAGAAATATGTGAAAAGCTCAAAAAAGTATTACTTTTCGCCGACCCCTCAATATTCCCAGAAGAAATGACTTGGTATGTTATTTTTCTGTCTATATTCAATTCGTTGATCAATGTGCACTGTTAATGTTTTGGCCTCTTTGAGGATCCTTATGCTAGAGAGACACAATTTGGCGCAAGATCACAAAGTTATGGTGGCCGAGAGAGCTCAACACGCTGCAATTTAAGAAAACACATCCAAATCGAAAAAACACCAGCAAAAAAAAAAAAAAACAACTTCTTCATCACCCTGAACATTATCAGGAAGGCTATTCCAGAGTTTGGGAGCCAAATGTGAGAAAGCTCTACCTCCTTTAGTGGACTTTGCTATCCTAGGAACGACCAAAAGTCCAGCGTTTTGTGACCTTAGGGAGCGTGATGGGTTGTAACGTGGTAGAAGGCTAGTTAGGTACGCTGGAGCTAAACCATTTAGGGCCTTATAAGTAAGTCATGATAATTTGTAACTGATACAGAACTTAATAGGTAGCCAGTGCAGAGACTGTAAAATTGGGGTAATATGATCATATTTTCTTGACCTGGTAAGGACTCTAGCTGCTGTATTTTGGAAGAAGTAGGACAACCACCTAGAAGTGCATTACAATAGTCCAGTCTAGAGGTCATGAATGCATGAACTAGCTTTTCTGCATCAGAAACAGATAACATGTTTCGTAGCTTGGCAATGTTTCTAAGATGGAAGAATGCAGTTTTTGTAACATGGGAAATATGGTTTATCAAAAGACAAGTTGCTGTCTAATATAACACCCAGATTTCTGACTGTAGAGGAAGTAACAGTACATCCATCTAGTTGCAGATTGTAACCCAAGAAATTCTGTGTACAGTTTTTTTTTTGTCCAATAAGGAATATCTCTGTCTTATCCTTAATTAATAGGAGAAATTATTTGTCATCCAATCTTTTACATTTTTAACACACTCTGTTCTTATATAATTTAGAAGTTTTATCTGGTCTCGTGGAGATATATAGTTGAGTATCATTAGCAACGAATCCCGTATTTTCTAATAATATTACCAAGGGGCAACATGTATACTGAAAATAGCAGAGGGCCTAGGACAGATCCTTGAGGCACTCCATACTTTTCTAGATTCAATTGAGATGATTCCCCATTTTAAAAGTCAAAATGGTAGCGATCGGACAGGTAGGATCTAAACCATCTTAGAACCTGCCCTTGAATACATGTACAGTTTTGTAATCAATCTATGAGTATGTCATGATCTATGGTGTCGAACACAGCACTAAGATCTGACTTATAAAAAAGGTAAAAAAGCTGTCAAAAATATTCCAATTTGGTACCAATATGTAGACTTCAGGTGCTAACAAGTACATTTAAGCTTTTCATATGCACCTTTAGGCATAAATAAGGCACAAATGTGTAACTTTTGAAAAGGTACCACCACAGTGAGCATTTGTACCTTTGTACCTGAGATTGCATTAAATATATTTATTATGTATATGAAATATGTATAATTTAATGTATAAAAACACTGGACAATAATATTTAATTATTGTGCAATTAGAGAAATATGTTTTGAACTAAAATCATCCTAACATACAAACACTTCTTTATGTCTATCTTAGATACTGAGTCTGAACAGGTTTGAGGTTTATAAAAGAGTAGAAAGGGAAAGCAGGACAGAGGGCCGTGACGCACACTGGACTCAAACCCACATCCCTGTGAGCCGCTCTGGAGCATCAACAGTGACTCACGTACTGGATCATAACGACTCTGCCCTGACTTCTGCTCACATAACCCACTTCACAAAATAAAGCCAACACAAATTATAACAGCAAATTCACTTGAAATACAGCAGGTGTTAAACCAGACAATTTGTAGCTGTAATGTTTGATCTTTTACAGAAATGTCTCACCACAGCATGCAAAGTTATGTTGTTTATATACATAAATAAATAATGTTATATGATTTGCAAAGAAGTGAATGGGTCTTTTGAAATATGTTGTTTCATTCTAGAAGATAATTTAAAAGTGTATATCAAAATAATGTATGTGTTTTTTGTTTTTTTTGGCTGTTGTACTTTGTTCAATCACAGTCAAACATAAAGCACAGTTAAAAATAAATAAAATAATAAGATCAACAAATATACAAACTGAAACTTATGTGAAAAAAACACAAACAAACAAAGTATTTGGGCAGTAACAAAAATTTAGGGGAAAAAAAACAACATTTTTATTTATTTATTTATTTCCCATATTAGTTTTAAGATCAGTATTATATTTACAGTTATACTGGTTTTGCATAATATAAGAATATAGATGTCAGAATTAATAAATTTTGCTTTTCAGAAAAACGTGGGTCTTGTAAATCAAGTTAAATGTCATAATGCAGCACAAAAATAAGTGACGGACACTTGTGTAAAAATAATACATGAAATAAGACACAAAAGTAGTTTCTGAGCATTTTTAGTTTATGAGTTAATAGCATTAAAAAGATAAAAATGTATACAACAGAAAAACAACAACAATAAATAAAACTAAAAAAAAGGGACATGGATTAATTAATGCTAAATAAACAAACAGGCATAAAACCATAATATTAAGGGATTCAGTATTATAAGAAATTGCATAAAAGCCTTTTATTCCCCATTAAAACACGTTCTGTATATGTGTGCTTTCAATTTATTACGAGATAAACATATTCTGAGCCCAGAGTGTACAAGAATAATTACAATTAATTATGCAAATAAATAGGCTACAAGAAAACAAAGAAGACCAGTCGGAATTACATAAAAGGTCCAATCAGAATTCAGCATGAGGAATATTAATACAGTGTTGCCTCGCGAGTGAACTAATAAACAATCATAAAACAAAACCAAGCCAAAAAAAAAAAAAAAAAAAAAAAAATACCATAAAATAAAAATCCCTACAGAAGAAGAGTGATAGTCCAGGGTTTTAATGACCGTCAGAAACTCCATTTCCCAGAGTGCGATGCGACTTAAGCAGGTCGAAGGTAAACTGTCATGTCCGCTGTGTTGGTAACTTTGGCAAGTTCCTCAGCATTTACCATAGGTATTTACGGATATAAAGGTGTGAGTTGTTTACAGTGAATGCTGGTGACATGCTGCTGAAAGAGAGTAGACTGTGTGTTTGAAACACGGTCATTTCATGAGCGCAGACTCGCTGGATTGCTGTGGAGGCTTGAATAACGTGGATTACAGTCAGGTCAGGAAGAGCAGCCTTCAGTGCGCCTGTCTGCTCATGCGTGTGCAAGACAGCGCTCATTTAATCCCTGTCGTTATTGTGTCGTAGTATTTTTCAATGCACTTGTTTGCACAATTCGTATTGTGGAATATTTACATTTCATGCACGTGAGCGCTGATGTTGCACGTGCTGTCATTGGCTTTACAGATTCATTGCAATATGATCTTCTACAATATGAGGAGCTGTTGAGGAAGTAAATTCATCTAAACTGAAGGCTTGCACAGATTATATTTGAAATGCATTCGGATCTGGAGTGCTTGCAGAGCCTAGGTTCATTTTTATGCCTGGACATAATCATAATAATTAATAACTACCGTGTCCAAGCACGAATAGATAATGATAATGAATATAAAATATTACAAATGCATTTCAAACATACAGTTAATATTATTTCACTTTTGTTATGTGTCTGTGTGCAATTTCTCTCTCTCTCTCTCTCTCTCTCTCTCTCTCTGTGTGTGTGTGTACTATATATATACATATACATGAATGTAAATGTATTTTTATGTGGCATAAATATGATATATGATAATCTTTAGAAGATGGTGACAGAAAAAAAAAACTTTAAAAGGCAGAAATTCTTAAAATTCCCGAAATAACTTCTTTGTGCATTTTATTATTATTATTTTGTTTAAAAATAAAAAAAACTGTGAATGTTTAAAAAGTAGCTTAATGTTTTCGTTGATCACAAAACAAAAACATGCAAATAAAGACAGAAAGAAACTAACTTTTCAGAGACTAATAGAGTATGATTAAGTAACTATTTTGAATAAAAGAGCAAAATTAAGCAAGATGTGCAGCGTGATATTTAATTTAATGTCTTTTTAAGGTAACAACAACCCAGAATTGCATTTGTTTGCATATTCACAGATATTCATGTTAGATGAATAAATCCTAACCTCATTTAAACACACCTGAACCAGCTCTTCAGGATCTCTAGAAACTTCCAAACAGGTGAAAGTTGGAGCAGGTATTTGCCAGATCTCAAGAAATCAGAATATGCTTAACCTGGTTATGGCAGTCAGGTTAATGTCTTTCATTACTCTTCCGTAATCAGAGCTTTTTTTGTGCGTGATGTGGGCCTGTGTAATATGTGTTAGTGAGACTAAGAAGTGTAGAGTGCTGAGGGCAAAACCAGTCCCCTTTCCAAAAACAAAGAGCTTCAAACAGAAAGTGTTTTAAAGGCCGCTTTGTTTCTTTCTAATGTCCTGTTGTACTCCGTGGCGTCAATAAATCACAGTTTGTTGCATAATACTAGAATCCCCAGAGGATAAAATGGTATGTGTCTGATTAACTGGATTAAACTGCATTTATATGAACAGTCATGTGACCACATCAAAAACAGTGACCTTGTTGCAGTTTTCAGACGTTCATATGTTTTGCTCAGGTAGCATGTTATGAATGTACTAATAATGGAGTAATAGTACTAATCAGTAATAATGGAGGATCAGCTTTAAAGGTGCAATATGCAACTTTGGCTTCTCTGTCGCTTTCTGTGCTTGTTGTTTTTTTTTTAAAGTGATGTGTGTATTTTCGCTGATGCTATATTTTCAGTCATGTCAATTGATGTGCATAGGTAACTAAGCCAATTGGGTAATTATTTATGAATAAATTTTTCAAGGATGTATTAAATCACAATCTCCAAAAAATATTCAGCAGCACAAGTGTTTTCCACATTGATAATAATCTGAAATGTTTCTTGAGCAGTAAGTCATCATATTATTCTGATTTCTGAAGATCATGTGACACTGAAGACTGGAGGAATGATGCTGAAAATACAGCGGAGCATCACAGAAATAAATTATATTATATATTTAAATTATAAAATATTATTTCACAGTATTACTGTTTTTTTCCTGCTTTTAATCCGGTAAATGCAGCCTTAATGAGCAGAAGAAAGTTCTTAACTGATCCCAAACTTTTCAATGGAGGCACATATATATTTGGTCTGAACAAAAACAGCAGACAGACTAAAAGAAAATACACCTTTTTTTTTTTTGATAGTACATGAAATAGCATAAATACAGTGGTCACCCCTGTCCAATTGATAAACTATTATAAGGCATCATATGGGGGTAAAATAATGATAAAATCTTACTAAAAACTAAATTAAATCTCCCTTGAAAAATGTAAATAAAATGTTTAAACTGAATATGTCATGGCAAAAAGGCAGATTTGACCTAAAGGTGACGTGTTTTTTTTTTCATGCATGTTCTGTGTTTTACCTGAAATAGCATGCAGAAGAGAGCTTACACACTTCTGTTGTGTTTTGTCGTCTCTTTCTGTCCTCAGATGGACATGTCCGTGTTGGCAGACCTGACGGAGCCCCGGTTCTGCGTGGCTGTGATCGCCATCATCTTCAATCCGTTCTTCTGGAATGTGGTGAGTCACTTTATCTGCGTCTCTTCAACTTTAAGGCTTGTGTTTGTGAAGCCGTCCGTGATCTGTGTGTTTCTTGCTGGCTCATGTAATGCGGTTACGTGAGAAGCTCTTTCTTGCATAACATTCGTAAACACTACTCTGATTTCTCGATTTTAAAACATTTGCAAACCATTGAGAACGCTGAATGTTTCTGCTCATTGCTCTTGTTTGAAACAGAAAAGCACCTGCCTGGATTTCTTTCCTGTGTTAATGCATTTTCTTCTGAAGAGTGAGTTACATGGGTTACATCACAGCAATCAACCAGCATTTGCTGCTTGATAATTGGTTGGATTGTGGGTGGGAGGGGCTTTCTCATTTAACAGAGCATTTGATTGGCTGCAAATCTAGTGCAGGATGAGTCATCAACAGTTTTGGAAAGTTTTTCCAGCAGAGAGAGAAAAATAACTTTTTATTTGAATTTGTTCACGTAATTGGTAACAGTTTATAAAAAGGTTCCATTTGTTAGCAATAATTTACATAAACTAACAATGAAAAAATGCTTCTTAAGCATTTATTAATTTCAGTTAACTTATCTGTTTATGTTATTGTTACCACTCTACGATAAGGTTTCATTTACTTAAATTATAGTATATTGTTATAAATTTACTTAAATTTATAGTATAACACTATAAAAAAAGTGAACAAATTTGTAAATAAAACGATTACTCATATGTTTTACAATGAAAGGCCATTGGATTTTTTTTCTACTTTTAACTTTTTTTTTTTTTTTTTTAATTGTGAAATTTATTCGTAATTCTGTGAGTGAAAACTCATTCTACACTAGATTGTACACTCTTTTGTTCTTACACTAATAAACACAAAACAATACTTTTACAGCATAATGTTTATTTCAATATTAACTAATACATTTTTAAATCAAAAGTTGCTTCTGTTAACATTAAGGCAACACACTGTGAACTACCATGAATGTATACTTTTATGAATATTAATTTATATTGCTTATTATTATTTAATTTAATTTAATGCATTAACTTATTTTAACAAATGGGATGTAACTATAAAGCATCACCAAGTTATTTAATTGACCTGAGCTCATATGAACTGATAGTGAACTGTATTTTTATTAACCAACCTTAAAAAGATTAATACTGTAATTTTATTTGATGTTACGTAATGCATTAAACTAATTGGACCTTATTGTAAAATGTTACCAGTTGTTTAATCAGATCATTGAACTCTAATAATAATGATGACTCAATGAGGTCTTTAAAAGCATTTTATACTGTAATGTTAACACGGGGTAATCCATTTAGCTACATTAGAACATGATCTTGCACATTTCTATTGATAATTCACACTTCGAGCACTTTATGATTAGCTATTTTTGGGTATATTTGCATCACGTCCCATAATGCATCATATGTGAGAGATTTCCCTTCCTCTGGTTCACTGTATCTGTGAAGTGAGTTTATTATCTGTGAATATGAGTCATGCTTCATGCTGAGCTGGGCTGTGAATGTGGATAATTCAGATCTGTATGCCATTGTCTGGTAGGAACATGGGACTCGCCTAATCTTTAAGCTGCTGATGATCAGAATCCGTCTCCCAGTGTGGCGTCATTGTCCCGTTCCCAGGTGCATCAGCTTTACGGATGTGCTCACTTCCTGATGTTTTGTTGTCAGCCTGATCTGGTTTAGATTAATGTTGGACAAGTGGTTAGGTTTGGGCTGGTTAGCATGACCTAGTTATCCTCTCATGGTAAACTGGAAACTTTCAAAGGAATATTCCAGGTTCA
The DNA here is from genome assembly GCF_003368295.1 of Carassius auratus. Lineage (NCBI taxonomy): Eukaryota > Metazoa > Chordata > Actinopteri > Cypriniformes > Cyprinidae > Carassius > Carassius auratus. The sequence goes on from NC_039254.1 coordinate 18,245,894, forward strand.
GTGCAAGTTAATCTCAATCGATGGCACTTTTGTGATAAAGGTGATTGCATTAAATGACTGTAATTTATATTCGACCATTGTGAGGCACTTACAATGGAAATAAATGGGTCCAAGGGTTTTTAAAGAAACTTGTTTCTTATGTATTTACACACTCGTGCTGCTGACTTTTTGTATAAACGCAATATCACACGAGTAGCAGTTTGATATTAGCACGCTGTTATTCTGCCGTATGAACGAAGGTCATTTACGATGACTGCACAACTCAGTGTATTTGTTGGCTGCATCTTACAAGTCGTTGCTGAAAGTAAAAATAACTTCCTTGTTTACAACAGTGTTTCAGTCTCTTTCAATATAAAAGTCTTTACTGCTGAGTCACTCATAAAAAACTTAATGTAACTGAAATCACAAACACACAGAGTTTCCCAATACAAAATACTATTATTATGTACAGATTTCGATTTCGGCCTTCAACTATTATGAAAATAGAAAATAATCGAGATGAAACAATTATTGCACCCCTTTCCAGTGGTGCGCTTTCCCATTTTAACAGGCAAATCAGTAAAATCGTGTAACATGACTTTTGCAAAATGGATTTATTAAAGTTAATTAGCTTTATACATGTTTTTAAAAGTGATAAAGAGAACAGGTGCTGTTTCTTAGGAGGATTTCTGTGTATGTGCTTAGAGACCGAGCACAACACGGACATGTAAAGTCATCTTTTAGCTAAAGGTTCATGCCTAAACAGTCAAATACATGCACAGATGTGTTAAAATGCAGCGCTTAGTGATTATTAATGTACACCTTCATGCAATAAATGAACAGAATAAATGAACAGTTGAGAATTAAAATACATGTGTAACTGTAAATTGGATCTGTGTGGCTCTTACAATGATAGCGGGCAATTCCTGCTGCAACTGTATGCTTGATATTAATCAAAAAAATTATTCAAAATCACACACTGCTCGAGGGACTTTTGCAGCTTAAATGAGATGCAAAGAAGTTTAATTCTTACAGTGAAGACGATGCTGGTTGTACATTTTATGAAATGTAAACATTTATTATTCATTATTGTAGTACGCTGTTAATTGCTTGCGACCTGCATAAAAGAACCGTAAAGCAAAGTTTGTTTTATTTGAATATTTTTTTTTTCTATTGTATTTGTCCTTGGCTTTATATTACCGTCAGATTAATTATTTTCAATAATTGTGGATTGCTTTTTGTTTATTTGTTCGTTAGTTACTAATAGTTACCTGTTACTCTGCTGTGGTATTGAAATTTCACTCGTCTCTACAATGTAGATGGTATCGAAACCTTATTTACAGGAAATATGTATTTGATATCACTATATCAAATATCAAGTATCACATAAATATCACTACATCAAATATCAATTATAATCTTTAAATAAATCACTCAATCATGATTACAATATAATTGAATATCTATATCTAATAATAAAGCTAATTTTAAAATAGGTAGACAATCTTCATTAAATATGGAATTTTAAACAAGAAACATTTTTGAAAAATGTATTTTTGGGAATTATTGCTGTCCTATTCTATTGAGCTCAGTTAATTGGCTTTACAGCTCAATTAATACTCATTTTGATAAGTGTATAAATGTAAGTGCTTTTATAAAAATTATAAGTGTCACATTTCTGCTTTTAATTCCTTCAAAAAATCTATTTACAGTAAGTGTAACTTTATTTATTTATTTATTTGTTTGTTGTAATTATGTCACAAATGCTTTTGATTTGATTCTAATCATCCTACTACTTGCCCGCTTGATCCTATTCCATCTTTTCTCCTTCAAGCCATTTCTCCTGCAGTTGTACCTGCACTCACTCACATCATCAACACATCCCTCCACACTGGTGTTTTTCCCTCATCATTTAGACAGGCACGTATAACTCCACTACTTAATAAACCCAACCTCAACCCATCTCTTTTAGAGAGTTACAGACCAGGTTCCCTTCTTCCTTTCATTGCAAAAACACTTGAACGAGCTGTGTTCAACCAAGTCTCTACATTTCTCACACACAACAAACTCCTTGACAGCAAACAATCTGGCTTCAGAAGTGGACATTCAGCTGAGACGGCCCTGCTCTCAGTTTTTGAAGCCCTAAGAGCGGAATCCAAATCTTTTCACAACATCTAACTGCTGGTGTGCCTCAGGGCTCAGTTCTTGGACCACTTCTCTTCTCTTCAGAAACATGGCTTTTCATAACACTGCTATGCTGATGACACTCAACTCTACCTCTCATTCCATCCTGATGATCCGACGGTAGCTATTCGCATCTCAGCTTGTCTAACAGACATTTCTTCCTGGATGATGGACCATCACCTTCAAATCAACCTTCCCAAGACAGAACTGCTTGTGATTCCAGCTAACCCATCGTTTCATTACAATTTCACCATCAAGTTAGGCACATCAACCATAACTCCTTCAAAAACAGCTAGAAGCCTTGGAGTTATGATTGATGATCAGCTGACTTTCTCAGACCACATTGCTAAAACTGTCCGATCCTGCAGATTTGCTTTATTCAACATCAAGAAGATCAGACACTTCCTTTCGAAACATGCTGCACAACTCCTTGTTCAAGCTCTTGTTCTGTCCAGGCTGGACTATTGCAATGCTTTCTTGGCAGGTCTTCCAGCCAATTCTATCATTTTTTAATGAGCCGAAAAGAATACACGTCCACCCTCTGTTTATCAATTTGCACTGGCTTCCAATAGCTGCTCGCATAAAATTCAAGGCATTGATGTTTGCCTACAAAACCATCACTCGCTCTGCACCCATTTAACTGAATGTATTACTTCAGACCTCTAGAAGCTTGCGTTCTGCAAGTGAACGTTGCTTGATTGTGCCATCCCAAAGAAGCACAAAATCCCTTTCACAGACTTTTACATTAACTTTCCTGCCGGTGGAATGACCTCCCAAACTCAATCCCAGCAGCTTCTTCAAGAATTGGCTAAAAACACATCTCTTCCATCTGTATTTGACCCTCTAACTCTAGCATTCTTTATTCTAATTCTATTCTTTAAAAAAAGTGTCACTTTTAGACTTGCACGCTATTAATTTACTAACTGCTTGTTTTCTGTAAACACAACTAACATTTGCTTCTCTAATCTTTTTCTATTCTATCTGTTTTCTTTTTATTTATTATAAAATAATAAAAAAACCTTGTTACATGTACTGCGTAAGGCTAACTGAGACTTGTCATAGCCCTTGCATATCATTGCTCTTTTGTTGATTCTGATGGCTTCCATTGTCCTCATTTGTAAGTCTTTGGATAAAAGCATTTGCTAATTGTCTAAATGTAGATGATTTCAGCATAGCTTGTACTGAACCCAGTGAACTGATCTTGGATCTGTTGTGTAGGTTTAGAGTTGAATTCTGAGGCAGTTTAGCAGGGATGTGTCTTTTATGGATGCATGTTTGCAAAATGTATGCACACACTCTCTCTTGCAGTCACACTTAAGTGCAGCACCAAATGAGATTTCAATGGGTGTTGAGTTTACCAAAGCATTACCACCAACACACATCTCCACTTATTTTTTTTCCTTCCGTTTTTAGCACTTTCCCTGCTTTCATGCTACATTATAAGTGCACACCACTTACAGCCTGTAGTCTTTTAAAGAAGTTTTGGCCATTTTTCTTTTTTAGTTATGGCCTTCATGTGCTCTCAAGCAAGCATTAGGGTTGCTTTTAAAGGAATTACAGCGGATGAAATGGAAGCAGTGCTGTTTCAGAGCACCCTCTGGCCTTCGGATGGAGATTCACTACTGATCACAGAACCGTGCTTCACTGAAAGATACACATGACGATCACAGTTTCTGTCTAATTGTGATTGTGATTACATTTCAGTTTATCAAGCCGTCCTGATTGACAGAAGCTCTAAATGAGCTGCAGAAGAGCACAGCTGAACCTAATGTGCGAGGGATTTTGCTTATGTGGACAAACATGGATGCACAGGTTTATATTCCACTGAAGGAACAGGCTGTTTGGTAGTGTTGTGTGTGTGTGTGTGTGTGTGTGTGTGTGTGAAAGGGATCGAGACGTCCTCTCCTTTAACCTGACCTTTCCATCTCACACAGATCCTGCCCGAGCTTAGCATTCACTTCTGCATGATGTTCACACACTGCACAGAAAACACACAGCGAGGCCCTGATTACAATCATTTCACATCATTTTTTTTTTTTTGTGCATCTACTTACTAAACCTTTTTTTAGCACGTTACTGTATAATTCGATCTTCGGTGTGGATTAATGACTTCTTACAGTGTGTTTCACTTGTTCTCAAAAAGCTTAGGGTATTCGACTCATGCAATTGACATCAGCAACACGTCTAAGTTATCCAAGATAATCGGCGTGGTCCAAAAAAAACACTTTCACATAAACTAAAAAAGACCTCTGACGTCACAATCGTTTCTACACCAAACGCTGTAGTGTAAAAGTACCCTAAAATGCGCTTCGGTCCCCTCTGTGTTGTTCTTCCTCATGCACCTCTAAAATACAGTATGTTTTCTTGAGATTTGGCACTTTGTCACAGACCCCTGCTGTGCTCGTGGTTGTCTATTTCCGGTGTGTGTTTGTGGGCCAGAGCGCCGCAGGTTTCTCATTATTACAGCCGTCCTCTGACACACTAACACACTGCCACAGGACTCCTTCTCGTCTGGATGATTAGGTCTTTAGGACAGGAGATGAACCAGAGAGCCACAGATCACCTCTTATGTCACCGCTCTACTGTCAGGGTAGTGATTTGGTTCAGAAACTGCTGAACAGCCAATCAGAGTTCTCATTCTCCCCAGGGATTTTTACAGGTCATCTGTTGGTCTGTTATATGTAAGCCTTGTTTTCTGTTCTCTCCGTTGTGACCTAGTTTTCCTGAGTTGCATGATTACATCATTCAGTTCACCTGTTGTCTGTTAGTCATCTCATTAGTTCCCTTTGTTTGGTTCATTTCCCTTAGTCTTGGTCCATTCTCCGTCAATGTTAAGTTGGTTTCCGTGCCCTAGTCTCTTGGATTTATCTTTTTAAAACACTTGTTGTTTTTCTCCTTCGTGCTTGTGGAGTTTGTATAATTATTTTTACAGTTCAGCTGCAGGACATTCGCTTAATGGCTTTGGTTTGAGTTCTGATTATTGATTATTTTTATTTTTTATTACTATTTTTATTTTTTTATTTAATTTATTTTTTATTTAATTATATTATTATTTTGATGTTTATTTAATTTTATTTTTTATTTAATTTAATTTAATTGTATCATTTAATATTTAATTTATTTAATTTATTTAATTTATTTAATTTATTTAATTTATTTAATTTATTTAATTTATTTATTTTTAATTTAATTTTATTATAATTTTGTTATTTTGTAATTTTCTTTTTCTTTTCTTTTCTTTTTTATGCCTTGCCTTCAGGATTTTGGTTCCAGCTGCTTAATAATTCTGTTTATTTCTGGAGAAAAATCTAATTTTTGCTATTTTGATTTGATTGATTGACTCATTCATTCATTCATTCATTCATTCATTTGGTGTCTATGAAATGGTAAGTATGGTGTCTATATTTAGGTTTTTCACTTTATTTTCTTCTCTATGCTAGAAATCATTTCCAGTCAGCGTCATGCGTTCTAATTAGCTCTCTACTGCACTTTATTTGATTGATAGGCTTAATTGATTTATTGGATGCCGTCATCTCAGTAGATGAGGAGAGCTTGCCATTTTTAGATGCATTTTCTACCTTTCTGCAGCCTAAAACAGCCTAACATGGGCATGAAAATGGTCACACATTGCATTCTGGGAGAGAAACTTGTGGCAGAGTCAGCCAAACGCATTGCTATGTAATACAGTATGAAAATAATTACTTTGAAAATGTGGTCCTGGAATAGGTTTGGATCAATGAAGTGAAATGCACTGAAAGAATAATCTGTACTGTATAAAATTGCATGTGGATTTATGAGAATCCTTATTATGGCTGCATGATTAATTGAGATAAAATCACTTTATGGCTTAATGCAATTAACATGCATTTAATATGCATTTTAAAATAAGTTTGTCATTTGAAAATGAAGAAATTAAAACATTGATATTGCAACATTGGTATTATAATCTTACAGTTGTAAAATAAAATGATTATTATTAGGCATGTCAGTTTAACATGTTAAATTGGTGTGATTTATTATATATATAAAAAAAGAATGCATTAATATGATCAATGCATTTAGGTTAATTTACACATTTTAGTTTTCTATGGGGTATAGTTTCTTTCTATGTTTTTAACCTTATTTTGTATTTCATTACTCAAAAGATTCATGCAGTGTTGATGTAGTGAATTTGGTTAAGAAATGTTATTACTTGACTGCTCTAATTATTATTTCTTTATTTTTGTTAAATACTTTTCTTTTACATTTTTCAGTGAAACGTTACAATAGCAGTATTTCTTAATTTGTTTTATTAAATTAAATTTAGTAATTACAATAATTATTATGATTTACAGTAAACTGATGTTATTATTATTATTATTATTAACAATAATTATTATAATAATTATTGTTGTTGTTTTATTGCCATATTGATGTATAAACACAAAAATACAGCCGTACAAACAAAGAAAACCTTTTTTTTTTTATCACAATACCAATATTTAGCAGAAAAACAGCTTGAGCAGGTTAGTAATAGAAATGAATCATCTTCATCACAGATCTTTAAAGTCCTACAGAATGTACCAAACACTGTTATACAATAATCTTATAATCTAGTGTATGATAAAGAGTTGAATAGAGATGATGTGAGTCGAGGAGGATGGGATCCGTGGTTCTTCTGTCTGTACATACTGGAGAAACAATGACGTCACCCTCGTCTGTGAAACAAAAGATTAAGTGTTGGGGAAAAACTTGAACTTACACTGTGTGAGTCATATGATTATGGCAGTTATACAGTGAACTATGAAATTGTTCCTTGTATGGAAAATATTTTGTAAAAAAAAAAATTATAATCTATATATACACACACGCGCACACACACACACAATGCATTTTTCAAATAAAAATTAATCATATTTACCATATGCATGTATGATTTCTAAAGTAATTGAGTCAAGAGCAGGGGGTGATATTCTCCTTTTCTTTTCTTTAATTAACATTAATGCATGATTCATCACACTAGCATGTCATTTCAAATAGTGTTTTTTGTTGTTGTTGTTTTACCGTGCTTTGATTATTTTGCAGTTAAATGGTAAATCATGCAGGATCTCATTTTGTGGATTTTTGCATTGTGTACTTAAACATTCAACTTTTGTGTTAGCATCCGAACATGAGAGTCAGTGCTGTGAATAACGAGAGAGAAGTGCATTTCTTTCCACAGTAATGACCTCTCTTAATTCATGCACCTTAATTCGGCCCAACAGTTTAGAAGTAAGCTCATCACAAACATCTCAGACGAGAGAAAGGTTGTGAGTGTTAAGCATATATCACATGCCGAGTGTGTGACACATCAGCCGTTCATGTGCATCCACACCGAAGAAGCGGAACAAGTTCAAACTCAATCCACAGATATCCCAGGGCTGTTTTAATGCACAGGGTCTGTGCTGGGATGCTCAGGACAGTACAGAAGAGTTTTACATGTTAACGCTTTACAAAACCACGGACACAATCTTTCATTAACTCTGCAACAATTGCAGATAAGATAAGATAAATAAGGAGACGCGGTGGTAAACGTTGGTATCGATCAAGGGGCAACCAACCCCTCTCTTTTACCATCTTAGACCAGGCACTCAGAGCGTATACTAGACATGAGACCTACAGCTATCTGGGTCACAAGTTTAACATTGCTGGAGAATGGCGTCTGCAAGTGACTGACATGGCACATCAGTTTATGACCAGACTGGATCTCATTGATGCATCCCCTCTTTCAGTTACTGTAAATGTGCAAGCAATAAGTGTCATAGATTTTTCTAAAATCAGCATTGGCTTTGTCTCAACACACATTCTGGTTTTATCTTCCAGTAAGGACAGGATGGGGGGCTTGGAGTCTCAAACTGCATGTGGGAGAACATAGCCACAAGACAGTCTCGCCTTATCAACATGCTAAACTGATGATGTCAGCATGGAGCGAATGGCCAGAGCATCCTTGATGCTGGGTTTTAAAAGATGGAGGGTGAGTTGGGGAAGACAGCTTCCTGGGCTTTAAAAGAAAGACCAGTGGAAAGCTGGATGGATGGGCACAGGGTTTGGTGTGTCGTCAGACTGGCCAGACTTAAACGACCTGTGCTGCTCTCTGCCTGATGCATGACCCTTGACTTGTGGAGCTCATTGGTGCTCAGATCCCCTGCGTGGCTGATGAGCAGATCTTTAAACACACTACTGTACAGTCTGAATGGATCAACTCACCTGCAAACACTTTTCTAGGAACTGCTAATAAACCACATATCATTAAGATCTCTCAGAATGGCAGAACAGTTACACTATTTGAGGTGTCATGTGAATTTGACTTGTTTATGTAGGACTATTAAAAGTGAAAGTGACGTACCATTCAGCCAAGTATGGTGACCCATACTCAGAATTTGTGCTCTGCATTTAACCCATCCGAAGTGCACACACACAGAGCAGTGAACACACACACACACACACACACACTGTGAACACACACCCGGAGCAGTGTTCATCATTTATGCTGCGGCGCCCGGGGAGCAGTTGGGGGTTCGATGCCTTGCTCAAGGGCACCTAAGTCGTGGTATTGAAGGTGGAGAGAGAGCTGTACATGCACTCCCCCCACCTACAATTCCGTCCGGCCCGAGACTAGAACTCGAAACCCTTCGATTGGGAGTCCAACCCTCTAACCATTAGGCCACGACTTCCCTCACTGCTCTAAGACTGTAAAATATCAGTCGCTGATATCTACCATCGAGAGCCTTGGGTACAGATGCCAGTTTATAGTGTTGGTGTTTGGTAATCTAGGTCATGTACATAGTGTGTGTGTGTGTGTGTGTGTGTGTGTGTGGTAGTCTAGGTCATGTACACAGGCTGGTGATCCGTGGACTTTGCATTGGGGGGGCTATCAAAATAAGGTCTAAACAGTTGGCAAGAACTGTTCAATCTCAGCAATTATAGGAAGCATGTTTATCTTGAAAAGGCGATGTTTGCTGTATAGAAATGTATTATCCATAACAATGTGCGGATTTGCTTTAATCTGTTGGATCATTCAAAAAGTTTGATTCCTAATGAGATTTGACTTGTAATGTGGAATCAAATAAAGTAGCCTATATAAAATGTGAAAGTGAGGGTGTGTGTGTGTGTGTGTGTGTGTCATTCTGCTCACTTTTGGCATCACATGATATGATTTATCAGCAAATTCAGTCTGATTCTGATCACAATATTGAAAAATGCTCCGTTTGCTCTGTTATCTGAAACGCACAATAAAAGAATGATTCATGCACTTCTCAGACACTTCTTAATCTAAAAAGTATGCAAGTCAGAAAATGCACATACTTTTTGGCTTCATCTTGTCAGGAATGCATAATTCATTTGACATTGTAAAAATTCCTCAAGATGTTTTTGAAATAATGTGGTTCAAGACCCCCCCCCCCCCCCCCCCAAAAAAAAGAAAAATACCAACATTTTCATCTGTCTATATATGTGATTACATATATGCATTAGTAAATGGTTAGTAAAATGTAAATAAATTATTATAGTATATACTTTCAGTATGTAAACCCTAGTACATTTAAATAGTGATAATTTATTAAGTATATATGTGTGTATGAATATAAATATGTATAATATAAAGAATATTTATAATCTATAAGTACATGTATTTATAAAAAAATAATCTATATGCCAAGGCAACGTTTCTCATTTCATTTCTTGTACTAAAATAACTAAAACATAATAAAAATAATTTGTAAATATTATATAGACATTTAAAAATTACAAAATTACTAAAACTTAAAATATATAGACGGACCTTAATGTATATCAGTAACTCCTATCTTCCTTCTCTGCTTATGTCTCCACTGCTAAAATTACATACTACCATAACAAAATTAACAACTCTCGCATGCTTTTTAAAACATTTTCTTCACTTCTTTGTCCTCCTCCCCCTCCTGCTTCATCTCTAACTGACGACTTTTCGAGAATTCTCCACACCAAAATCAGTCAGGCTCATATCAACAGCAAACTTACACTCATTTACATCCTTCTCTTCACTCTCTGAGGCAGAAGTCTCCAGACTCATCCTTTCTAATCATCCTACTACTTGCCCGCTTGATCCTATTCCATCTCATCTCCTTCAAGCCATTTCTCTTCAGTTGTACCTACACTCACTCACATCATCCACACTTCCCTCCACACTGGTGTTTTCCTTCATCATTTAGACAGGCACGTATAACTCCACTACTTAAGAAACCCACACTCAACCCATCTCTTTTAGAGAGTTACAGACCAGGTTCCCTTCTTCCTTTCATTGCAAAAACACTTGAACGAGCTGTGTTCAAACAAGTCTCTACATTTCTCACACACAACAATCTCCTTGACAGCAACCAATCTGGCTTCAAAAGTGGACATTCAGCTGAGACGGCCTTGTTCTCATTTGTTGAAGCTCTAAGACTGGCAAGAGCAGAATCCAAATCTTCAGTACTTATCCTGCTTGATCTGTCCGCTGGTTTTGACATGGTTAACCACCAGATCCTCCTATCAACGCTACTGGCAAATGGCATCTCAGGAACCACACTCCAGTGGTTTGAGTCTTACCTCTCAGAGTCCTTCAAAGTATCTTGGAGAGGTGAGATGTCCAAGTCTCAACATCTAACTACTGAGGTGCCTCAGGGCTCAGTTCTTGGACCACATCTTTTCTCTGTCTACATGGCATCATTAGGTTCTGTCATTCAGAAACATGGCTTTTCATACCACTGCTATGCTGATGACACTCAACTCTTCCTCTCATTCAATCCTGATGATCCGACAGTAGCTACTCGCATCTCAGCTTGTCTAACTGACATTTCTTGCTGGATGATGGACTATCACCTTCAACTCAACCTTCCCAAGACAGAACTGCTTGTGATTCCAGCAAACCCATCGTTTCATTACAATTTCACCATCAAGTTAGGCACATCAACCATAACTCCTTCAAAAACAGCTAGAAGCCTTGGAGTTATGATTGATGATCAGACTTTCTCAGACTACATTGCTAAAACTGTCCGATCCTGCAGATTTGCTTTATTCAACATCAAGAAGATCAGACACTTTCTTTGGGAACATGCTGCACAACTCCTTGTTCAAGCTCTTGTTCTGTCCAGGCTGGACTATTGCAATGCTCGTCACACTTCTGTTTATCAATTTGCACTGGCTACCAATAGCTGCTCGCATAAAATTCAAGGCATTAATGTTTGCTGGCTCTGTACCCATTTATATGAATGTATTACTTCAGACTTATGTGCCTCTAGAAGCTTGCGTTCTGCAAGTGAATATCGCTTGATTGTTCATCCCAAAGAAGCACAAAGTCACTTTTACAGACTTTTAAATTAAATGTTCCCTCCTGGTGGAATGACCTCCCCAACTCAATCCCAGCAGCTGAGAAAAAAAAATCTAACTACCTTTCTAATCTTTTTGTATTCTATTTTTTCATTTATTATGCAATTGTGTGTGTGTGTGTGTTTTATATATATATATATATATGTACAGTACAGACCAAAAGTTTGGACACACCTTCTCATTCAAAGAGTTTTCTTTATTTTCATGACTACGAAAATTGTAGATTCACACTGAAGGCATCAAAACTATGAATTAACACATGTGGAATTATATATGGAATTATATACATAACAAAAAAGTGTGAAACAACTGAAAAAATGTCATATTGTAGGTTCTTCAAAGTATACACCTTTTGCTTTGATTACTGCTTTGCACACTCTTGGCTTTCTCTTGATGAGCTTCAAGAGGTAGTCACCTGAAATGGTCTTCAACAGAAGGAGTTCCCCGAGAGATGCGTAGCACTTGTTGGCGCTTTTGCCTTCTGTCTGCGGTCCAGCTCATCCCTAAACCATCTGGATTGGGTTCAGGTCCGGTGACTGTGGAGGCCAGGTCATCTGAGGAAGCACCCCATCACTCTCCTTCTTGCTCAAATAGCCCTCGATGCCTTCAGTGTGACTCTACAATTTACATAGTCATGAAAATAAAGAAAACTCTTTGAATGAGAAGATGTGTCCAAACTTTTGGTCTATACTGTATATAGCACGGTCTGTATTGTGTGTGTGTGTGTGTGTGTGTATATATATAAACATATTCAACATATTAATGCACAAAATATAGTAGTATCTCATTTATCGTGGAATAACACTGATAAAGTCCTGTAAAGCACAAGAAGCATCAGTGTGTTTTTCCATCAAACACTGCTCTCTGCGTGAAATTAATTCAGTAGTTTGTAGTGTTTGCTACAGGAATTTTGTAAAACGCCTTCTAAAGGCTTCAGAGGTGCCTTTGATGGATAAGCAACAGGGAAGATGAATGGAGATGCTGTGTGTCCAATTAGACAGCAGGGTTATATTACATTAGGGTGTTTATGGAGCCCTCATGATGAGTCTGAACCGGGTGCTGTGAATGAGTCCCGCTGCGACCCACAAAATCCCGTCTACAACAGAGAAAAGTGGATGAAAGGAGCACGGAGGAGAAATACACAAATTGATGGATTGGTGAGATGTGGCTCACAAAAGACAGAGAGGAGACTTGTTATAAAGTGGCCACACTAAAAAATATGTGTGCGTTATATAGGAAACAATCTAAGTGATATACATTTATATAATTATTAATTTACTTTTATTTATTAATTTGCTTATTTAGCTATTCGTTTATTTATTAATTTATTGATGTATTTTTATTAGTTATTCTTTTTAAATACTTTTATAATTAGCATGCACATTTAGGGAAGTTTTTAAAATCTACAAGAAAAAAAACGGCAACAATTTTCAGGTCAATAGTTCTTTGCAAAATGTCACAAATTATTTTCATAAAATTATGAAAAAAGCATGTATAGTTGCAGTGTTTTTATTTGAGTATTACTGAAATATTATTACATTATTTTAATGTTTTGTTATGTTTATGTTTTCAATCTTCATTTTTATTATAGTGGTGTTTCTGTAATTTGTTTTATTCTTTTAATGTCTATTTGTTTTTCTTTTTTCACTGTTAGTACATCCACTTGAACTAAATTAAAATGAGAAATGTTGTTTTGACAACTAGATATAACAAAATAAATTAGATTTTAAAATATAAAATAATAAATCTTATTTCAGTTTTATGAAGAGTTGAGCTGTTGATGCAATCCTTGATGCATGATGGGATTTGCAATCGACTTATTAGAAATACACTGACATCTGATTCGATCATGAATGCATTTACAGGTTTCATTTGTTTTTGAGTTGATTGCATACTTTCCCTTGAAGCCACAGACCTGAAAAAGCTAATAATAGACTTTAATCAGATACAACACGGAGCGAAACTCCTCAGAGAGCTGTTTTACACACTTCACGGCTTTTTAAATGGGTTTTAATAAAACCTGGTTCTCCCTAGACATCCATAAGCTGTATCATCTCAGTCTGTATGAGGAGAAACTTTCTAGACGCTTCCCTCTGAAACACAGTAATGTTTTGTTATTATCTCAACAGATTGTCTGGTATAACAGACACATGTTGTTGGTTTTATTCAGCATATGGACACAAAAGCATTTCTCCAGCTTGATTGTGTACTAACTGCTGCCATGTCTTTTCCATTTTTAGTAAATCCTAATTGGATCCTAAGTGGTTTAGTTCATATTTGATATTTCAGAATGGGGGCTTGTGGATCTCTGAAGCCACAGAACAATTTAATTAACACAAACTCTTAATAGTCTTGTGAATCTTTGTTGCTTTGGCTGTGAGTCATGGTAAGTAGCTCTCGTAAGCAGACTTTAATGAAGGATATTTTTGGTGTAATTAGAGAGTGCAGGCTGATGGTGCGTGCGTCACTTGAGGATTGAGTTCATGAACGCCTGTATGTACACCACCTTTGACAAATGTGTGTGTTTTACCTGCAATATCTTTTCATATTCATCTCAGACATCGTATGCAGATGCTGTAAACTCGGCGTGATCGTTGAGGACTAGTGAGGAGAGGTATAAATGTGATCCTGGGGCACAAAAACAGTCTTAAATATCTGGGGTATATTTGTACCAGTAGCCAAAAAATTATAGTTTTTAATTTTATGCCAAAAATCATTAGGATATTAAGTAAGGATCATGTTCCATGAAGATGTTTAATACATTTCCTACCGTAAATATATCAAAAAGTAATTTTTGATTAGTAATATGCATTGCTAAGAATTCATTTTGACAACTTTAAAGATGATTTCCCCAATATTTAGATTTTTCTGCTCCCTCAGATTCCAGAACTTGTGTTCAGACAAATATTGTCCTCCGAACAAACCATAGGTACACCTTGCTAGTGCCGGGTTGGACCGCTTTTGTCTTCAGAACTGTCTTAATTCTTCGTGGGATTGATTCAACATGGTGTTGGAAACATTCCTCAGAGATTTGGGTCCATATTTATATGATAGCATCACACAGTTGCTGCAGATTTATCGGCTGCACATCCATGATGTGAATCTCCCGTTCCAGCACATCCCAAAGCTGCTCTGTTGGGTTGAGATCTGGTGACTGTGGGGGACATCTGAGTAAAGTGAACTCATTGCTGGAAGTAGTCATCAGAAGATGGGTGCACTGTAGTCATAAAGCAAGTCTAGATGCCTGAATACACTGAGTTGCTGCCATGTGATTGGCTGATTAGCAATTTGTGATACCAAGCAATTGAATATGTGTACCTAAGTGAGTGTATGTGTCATTTTCAAAATGGCTTTTTTGTAGTTTTGACTTTTTGTCTTTCAATTCTCACTTTTTTCCCCCTCAAAATTCTTGAATTTTATTGAAAAATAAATAAATAAATGCTACATATAAAAGTTTAAAATCTCATAATTGATATTTATTTGTTTCCAACACAGAATAAAATATAAAAAAGGAAATTTGAAATGTAATTTGAAGAAGAAAACAAACTATATGTAACTATTTATTATATAAATCACTTTTCTACTTTATTGTTTCCACAGAATAAAAAAAACAAAATGTTAATTTCAACTTTTAATCTCAAATTTCTATTTTTTTCTTGCAATTTCACATTTATGACCAGAATTGCAAGTTTATATCTTGAGTTGATTGCAATTACCTCATTTTTAGAATTCTAAATTTGTATTAAATAAGATTAAATTACGTACATATAAATCTCCCATCCATTTGAATTTTATTAGTGTACCATAAACTTAATGTGATCCATATTTGTCAGGTGATGAAACAGGTGACATAATAAACTAAATGTTTTATATATATATAACATTTATTTATATATATATATATATATATATATATATATATATATATATATATATATATATATATATATATATATATACTAATCAAGAAACCCAATTAGTTTCAATATCATATATTTTAAATTAATTCAATTTATTTTTTAATAGCCATATTTTAACCATGTTCATACTCTTGCAAATTCAAGTGTTTTTCCCACAATTAACAGATTTATTTTTATTAGAAGCAGTTTGATTAAAAAATTATTTTTATAATAAAATCACATGAAAATCTTACATTTAATTTATGAATGACTGACAAATGTGCATCACATTAACTTAGTTTTGAAATTATATTACAAGATTACAAATAGATAAATTGTATATGCAATTCAAAAACATCTTAAATTTAGACCTAAATAAATATATGTATATATATATCTATATATATATTATAAATGCAGTGACGCATGTACACATTCACCTTCTGCAGTCAGACGTCAGATGCATGTGAGGTTAAATATATCACTCACACCTTACACAATCAGTCGTTCTTACTAATTAACCTTGGCAAAACATGCAAATTAAACGTGTAGCTTGGTATTACTTTTTCATCTTCATTTACAATGAACATGAATTCATATGAGCCGCTTTTATGTTTTTTTCTTTGTTTGTTTTTTGAGTTATTTTTTGCAACTGTGAACCCAAAATAGAAAGAAATGTTGTCTTTGTGTCTGAAAACTAAAAAGGCAGATATTTGACTGCTGTAATTAGTATGTGGCATCACATTCATGTTTCCCGGGTCAGAAGTCTCTGGTTTCTTGAGACGTTGGCGAGGATGGCGCCGTCTCTGCATGTTCTGTTCTGTACTATTTGAGCGCCAGCCTGCATAATAGACTTCTAATGAGGACTGGACACTGTATGCTCCATGCTAATCATCTTTAATTTCATCAGATTTATATCATCATTTCCATATAAAGGACGTTCAGTCCATTTAACAATCATATTAGCCATCCATAAATTCTTCAGAAGTAGTAATTAAATAATTTTGATGGCGTGCACAGTGTTACCGTAATCTCGCCAAGCCTTGATTACGAAAGTAACAATTTGTGCAACTGTTTCTGGAAAGTCCACATGAGTCCAGATATGGTAATTCAGTTTGGAACAGAGCGACCAGTTTCTCGTCCAGAAATCACGTCCAAATCTTAGCGCTTTTCAGTATGGATTTAGATTGGATAATAGTTAATAGTAGTACACGTTTACATGTAGTGTGTATATTTAGTTTTACATTTGTTTTGCTTTGCTGTGTTTTTAAAAATAAGAAATATTGCAATAGCCTATTAATTCATATATTTTGTTTTGAAATGTCTTATGGAATTAATTCCTCGATTATATTATTAATAATTTAATTAAATAGTAAAAGCATCACCAACGATATGCAGCCGTGAGCTTTCTGTCTTGAAATCTGTTGATTGATGTTTGAATATATTAATATATATGTTCACTTTTAATATCCAACATAAAATAAATGCAGATTATTAACATCTGACATTATATATAGGTGTGTGCATATGTGTGCATTCCAGGTGTAAATTCAAGATTATTAAAAGCATTTCAGTAAATGTGTTGAGATGTAAGCTCTTTGAGCTGATTTACAGCTGCTGGTGAGTTATATTTGGCAACACTGGTATTTTACTCCACGCTCTGCTTCATTTATTCCCATGTTGTGAAATTTGAGTGTCAACATTATCGCAGCTATTTGAGAACATGCTACAGTCAAAACTTTAATTTTCCCAATTAGCAGATTGGGTCACCTGGTTTGACCTGCAGGATCTGCACATTTGCAAAGCAAAACAATTGTTGAGTACAAACCCACCATCTGTCTCCTCATGCACCTCTCAGAAGTTGTTAATTAGGTGCTGTGCAGTACTCTTAACGATGTTATCTGCTGTAGTGGTGGTGCCGTGACCCGGACTGAACTGAGCCTCTCTGCTCGTTAATTACGCAGTTCAGCAAGCCGCAGGTTGGGCTCTAATTCAGATAAGAGCTGCTTTGCCAACAGGTCACTGTCTGCCCACAATAGAGCTGACTATGAATATCCATACAGAGGAGAGCCATTACAAACAAAGCCTAAGAGAAGGAGATCAGGCAAGAGGAGGGTTTGTGGAAGAAATGCATTAATGATTTAAAAAGCTGAAAACATGCTGCTGTTTGTGTATTATGCATATAAGAAAGATAAAAGAGACTCAGGTTGTGTGAGGTCAGGGCACTTTAATTATTGTCAGAGAGATGCATGTGAAGAAAATACTCAGTCTGTTTTGCTAAAGTTTCATGGCATCAGTTTTTTGTAAAATATTCAAGCGATTATTCAAGGTATTTTAAGATGTATTTAATGTCAGGTTTACCCATGTAATTTCCCATATAAACACAAAAATTTTTTATTTGTTTATTTTTATATTATAGCAGCATATGTGTATAATTTAAATTAATTGCGAATTAATTTGAATTTAAATGAAAATGTTAAATCGGATTAATTACATGAGGTGTCTATTAAATAAATAAATAAATTACAAATTACATTTTGCAGTGAAAATTAAGATTAGATTATTTATTTCTGTAGTAAATGAGAATGTATGAAGTATTCATTATAAATAGTAGCTTTAGAACTAAATATTTTCTTTGATTCGACGTGAAATGTATTTCACGTAACAAAGTTTATGTTCCACAGAAGAAGGCAAGTCATTCAGGTTTGAGTAAGTGATCACATAATTTTTTGGGGGGGATGGGGGTGGGTGCGGTGAACTATCCCTTTAACATTTTCCCCCTTTTTGTTTAAAAAAATAACATTCTAAATAAGAAACTAAACCTTCCAAAAGATGGCACTAAATGTCTTTATGAGCCATTCATTCATTCGATTTGTTCAAACGACTGATTCACTTTACGAATGTGCCTTTGAATCATTGATTCACACAATTCATTCAGAAACTTTCTGCTTATCAAGTTTCTGCTAATTTGATCAAACACACAGAAAAAACTGTAAAAGTGTGAAATATTATTGCAATTTAAAATAGCAGTTTTTTACGTGAATCGATTGTAAACTGTAATTGATTGAATTTTCATCATCATCATCATCGCTCCAGTCTTCAGTGTCACATGATCTTCAGGAACAATATCCTGATTTGCCTGATGTTGATGTTTCAGGTGGCCAGATGGGAGCACAGGACCAGAGGTCTGACCCGTCTGTTCGGAGGTCCATACACGG
The DNA here is from genome assembly GCF_003368295.1 of Carassius auratus. NCBI lineage: Eukaryota > Metazoa > Chordata > Actinopteri > Cypriniformes > Cyprinidae > Carassius > Carassius auratus. The sequence goes on from NC_039254.1 coordinate 18,264,537, forward strand.
CCTGTTATTCCCTCGCCGTGCTCATCCTGCTCCTCAATGTTTACCGCAGTCACAGGTAACTGCCTCCACCGCTGTATTATTTATTGTCACAGGTCAATGGCAAAGCAGTACCTAGAATCACCGTTATTGATGTTGTAAATTAATCAAGTGGCCAGTTTTGTATCCCATTTTGCATAAGAGTAAATGTTTGGTGTTTACCTTTCACCCTTTTATTAGTTTCATCAATAATATTAACAGTGTGGTGTCTGCCTGAGCGCTCATCTGACCAGTGGCACATTCAGCCGCTTATTTCATTTGCTTTATTCTCATGAGGATCTGGCCGTTGCCATGGCAGCCTTCGTCTCCACGCTGCTGATGCTGATGTCATCGACGCCGCATGTGACCACGAGTGTGTGTGTGTGTGTGTGTGTGTGTGTGTGTGCTGCTGCTGCTATTTTCTACCCTGTTCTTAGTGAATATGTTCTCAGTAAAACTGCAGAACAAACACACACTGAATCATCTCCATCAGGATAAATCCTGTTACACTCTACACTTTGAGCTCAACTTTTCCAAGATCTTAAAAAGTCTTAATTCACCCTTTCACAAATGAAGGCCTTAAAGGGACAGTACAGCCAAAATATATAAAAAAAACAATTCTGTCAACGTATTCACACTCTTGTTGTTACAAACCTGTGTGAGTTACTTTCTTCTGTTGAACATAAAATAACATATGGTAGCCATTGACTTCGACAGTATGGAAAGTCAATGGGTACCGTCAGCTGTTTGGTAACCAAACATTTTTCAAAATACACTTGTTTGTGTTCAGCGGAAGAAAGAAACTTCTACAGGTTTGGAATAAGATGAGGGTTGAGTAAATGATGATCATTTTCATTTTTGAGTGTGCCGTCCCTTTAATTCAGATGATCTGAATGAAGACCTGATCTTATTAAACATGCATTCAAAGGGGTTTTCGCCATTATTCAGTGCCCCCCCCCCCCCCAAAAAAAAAGCATGTTACTTAAGATGCAAACTTATCATATGAACACTTTTCATAATATCATACAGTTTTCTCTAACTAATTTGATCAAACAGTATTTGAATGTTTTTTAAGGGAAACAATCCAGCTAGTACACATTCCTGCTGTTTTTCACCAAAATAATGTCACTTCCTGGAGAATGATTTCTTTAAGGAACTTCCTCGGTTTTTCTTTATTTTTTATTAAACCTGATGGCATGGCCTTCCGGTTTTAAACTGAGCATTATGATTAACCCTTGTTGGGGTAATTTTTTTAGTCACAGGGCACTGACAGAGTCTCTTGATTTAGTTTTAGCTGCATTTTTTACTGTATTTACTGTATGTCACTTACAGTCACTTGGATGGCCAGACTTTAAAACAGGGAATTATGCACAAGCACGTCTTTTCATTTCTCTGTGTCTGTCTATGGGAACTCATTCTGCACTGATACACTGAGAACAAACCAAACATTATTAGCATACAGATTGACATCTATTATATTTAGCCACATTCCATTTATAATTACATTTACATTAGTGATGAATCATACACAATGATAAAGACATTATGCACGCGATGATTAATTACTCTGTGGTTGCGCACAAATCCTTCAAGAATTGATGCACTGAAAGGCAGCAGATAAAAGCTATTCATAGAGTCTCGGAGGATCTGAAGGATCCCGATGCCTTTGACAATTAAACAAAACCGTCTGCCTGGTGCCTTTCTTAGCAGGATTTCATGTTGCAAGCACAAATAGTGATGCTTATTATTGGTTAATCTCATGATAAATACAATTTCAGCAACTAATCGCACTGATTCTCAATGTATTTATTTAATTTAAGGATCTAAGAGCGTTTATCACATTATTTCTGTTATTGTAGATGTTTCATTATGTTCTCTGATGATCTTTTGGGTCATATTTATGCAGAAATATAGAAAGGTTCACAAACTTTCAAGAAAAACTGTATATTATCAGCCAGCTCTAATCTGTTATGTGACGTGAAGACATTACGATATTATAAACATGGACATCAGGATCCTATCGTCTGCATTGATAATAAATTAGCATATTATAATTATTTCTGATGGACTCTGAAGGCTAGAGATATGATGCTGAAAATTCAGCTTTGCATCACAGGAATAAATTTAATTTTAATGTATATTTTAGTGTTTAGTGTTTTAGTGTTATTTTAAGTTGCAAAAAATATTTCACAAATATTACAGCCTTGATGAGCACAAGAATCTTTGTTGAAAAATATTAATGAATTATATATATATTTATTCAAACCCAAGAGTTAATGGTGGATGATAAGAGGAAACAGACAGAATATCAACCATGTCATGATGCATTGTGTTCATGTGAATTAAACTCAGGATGCACTTCTGAGACCAGTTTCTCCAGACAGAAAAAAGACAGAGAGAAATGAAAAGCATATTGTTATCAAGCAGGGCTTTGTATTGATCACTGGGAGCCAGTGTCACACCTTAATGCTTTCCTTTTCATCAAGATGTTTCACAGATATGAGGACGAAACAATCAGAGATTGATCAAAAAACTCTTTATTTTTCCATAATGACTTCTGTTCATTCAGCACCAGATACACGTTTGACCACGATAAATAAGTATGGATATGACTTTCTTTAAAGCAGATTAAATAAATACATTCAGTTATTCTCAAAACACTGCTATATATTTATATGAAAGCCCATAATATTATAATTTTACTCAATATTTTTGCTTTTTTTTTTTTTTTTTTTTTTTTTTTTTTACAAATTTTTACAAATATCCAAACACTCTTGAATCAAAATAACTTTTCGGTATTAAGCTATTTATTATTGTTTTCTAGAAAAGAAACGCCATAATGTAAGTAAACCGATGCTTAAAACAAGGAAAAGAAATGTGTCAGAAAACAAATGTTTGTATTATTTAGCTTTTCAAGTAAATGTATCTTGATTTAAGATCATTTTGTATTCTATGTGTACCAAAAAATGACAAAAATACTTGTCTAAAAAAATACATTAATTCATTTATTATTTTATTTTATCCAGCCTGAACCAGTTACTATTTTAAACTAAAGACAAAAACATATTTCAATGTTTCAATTTGAGTGAAACAGGACAGTTTGTACTAAAGAAAACAGATTTAGTTCAGAAGCCGATCGTCTTCTGTTGCTTTGCTGGAATACCCAGAAACTGATTCAGATGTGCAGCAGACCCAGAGATAAAGATAAAGACGGCCTAAGCTATATAATTTTTCATGAACAAATGATGAAAACATGACTTGCATCGTCTTTCTTACATAATTCTTCAGAGAAATCCTGTGGGTGCAGATGTAGGACTGATGGAGAGCTATTAGTCTCTGACAGTCCATGCAGGTGTGTAATTGGCAAAACGAAGGTCAATGAAATATATGAGCTATATTTTCAGGCACACACACACACACACATGGCTTATAATAGCGACAGACGTGAGTCTGAGTCACCTGTGCTCTTTAGAGGTCAAACTCCTGCTATCTTCAGACTGAGGTTAAGTAATACTGCGACTGACGATGAGAGTGTGGACGTGAAATCACACCATGCTGCTTCAGATCTCTATAAAACACAGGATCTAATGGAGACAAACGTCTGAGCAGAGACAATCAAAAGGTCATCTTTGGGTTCTGGTCTTTTTAAGGTGGAGAATAGCTCATATTTTGAAAGTATAATAGGATAAAGAACGTCTCGGTTACGTACGTAACCCTCGTTCCCTGATGGAGGGAACGGAGACGTTATGTCGACCGACAAATGGGGTCTCACTTGGGAGGCCAATCATCTCTGATTTTAAGAGAAAACGCCAATGAAATTGGCAAGTGGATTAACACACCTGAGCCACTCCCCGAGCCAGCGGGTATAAATAGGGCGACAGGTGCATCCACTCATTAGGTTTTACGCTGAGGAGCCGAGAACGTGTCCCGGCAACAGCGAATGGTTCAAGGTTGTGGCATGGGGACATAACGTCTCCGTTCCCTCCATCAGGGAACGAGGGTTACGTACGTAACCGAGACGTTCCCTATCTGTCGGTCACTACGAGTTATGTCGACCGACAAATGGGGTCCTATGGAAAACGCCATAACCTGAACCTCGTCACAACCCTGAGGCGCTGCAATTGTTGACAAGCCTTGGCGTGCCACAAAAGCTACGCTTAAGGTCGTAACCTTCCCAAAGCCCCAGCGCAAATTCACTGACCTTGGTACCAAAGGGGCCAAAGGGTGAGTACATCGCTGCTGGAGAAGGCCATGCTGCTGTTCCGCCCACATAAAGTAAATGGAAGGGATTTCAACCTTCAGTGAAAGATTGCTTCAAATCTTCCCTATTTGTTCTTTCAGCTGGCAAGACAATGGGGAAGCGAGCCTTTAGGAAAGGTCGCTACGGAGACCACATCCTACCCGTAGGGAGGTGACATGTGGATATACCGATATGGACTGACCCAGGGGGCAGTACTACATATGGAAAGGGTCTCTGAGGCAGGTCCTACCTTGGAGTAGGGATGGAACGGCTGCCAGAAGAGACTGACAGAGCGATCTGTCAAGGGAAGACACGGGTTTGCCAAGAGGGAAACCTTACCGTGGCAGAAAACACATATGGGATTACCCGTAGGGAACCCAGCCATATGGACACCTAGCCCAGTACAGGGGCTGACCGGCTCCGGGCATGCTAACGCCAGTACTGGGCCTGGCGACAGACTGCTCCGCCAAGTCTGACGCCGAGGGTGCTGGAGGATGCTCGACCAGGGTACGCCAACCGGGGAACTCTACTGGGAGAAGAAGGCGCTCACATCCCCGTGTTAGGGGGAATGGCGCAGCAAGCGAGACACCCAGCCAGCCCTTCCCGCCAATTACCTGTTACCCAACACACGGGAGGAAACTGGCTCTACACGGAGGTTGTAAAACCTCGCAAAGGTGTTAGGTGTCGCCCAGCCCGCAGCTCGACAAATGTCTGCCAGAGAGGCGCCGTGCGCCAACGCATAGGAGGAGGCCACACTCCGTGTGGAGTGGGCCCTCACCCCCAGGGGGCACGGCTCGCCTTGGGAATGGTAAGCCAAGGCGATGGCGTCCACTATCCAGTGGGCCAACCTCTGCTTAGAGACAGCCTTCCCCTTCTGCTGACCTCCAAAGCAGACCAGGAGCTGCTCAGAGCTTCTGAAGCTCTGGGTGCGGTCCACGTATATGCGCAGCGCTCTTACGGGACACAGCAACGACAAGGCTGGATCTGCCTCCTCCAGGGGCAGCGCTTGCAGGTTCACCACCTGGTCTCGAAAGGGGGTAGTGGGAACCTTGGGCACGTATCCAGGCCGGGGTCTCAGGACAACGTGAGAGTAGGCCGGCCCGAACACAAGGCACTCTTCACTTACCGAAAATGCTTGGAGGTCCCCGACCCTCTTGATGGAAGTGAGCGCGATCAGGAGCGCTGTCTTGAGAGACAGGAACTTTAGCTCGACTGAATCCAGCGGCTCAAAGGGACCCCTCTGAAGTCCTGCCAGGACAATAGAGAGGTCCCAGGAGGGAATCAGGGGTGTCCTAGGAGGATGTAACCTTCTGGCACCCCTCAGGAACCTAACGATCAGGTCATGCCTCCCCAGGGACCGGCCGTCCACTGCATCGTGATGGGCTGCAATGGCAGCCACATACACCTTCAGGGTGGAGGGTGACAGCCCACGCTCCAGCCTCTCTTGCAGGAAAGAAAGCACGACTCTGACCGGGCATCTCCGGGGGTCTTCTCGGTGAGAAGAACACCAATTCGTGAACAGACTCCACTTCAGAGCATAGGCCTGCCTCGTAGAAGGGGCTCTAGCCTGAGTGATAGTGTCTACCACTGCTGGGGGCAGATCACTTAGGTCTGCCGCGTCCCGTCTAGAAGCCACACGTGGAGGTTCCAGAGATCTGGACGCGGGTGCCAAATGGTGCCAAGCCCCTGAGAGAGAAGGTCTCTCCTCAGGGGGATGCGCCAGGGAGGGGCTGTCACGAGGAGCATGAGTTCCGAAAACCAGGTCCGGGTGGGCCAGTAAGGCGCAACCAACAGGACCTGTTCCTCGTCCTCCCTGACCTTGCACAGTGTCTGTGCGAGCAGGCTCACTGGGGGAAACGCATACTTGCGTAAAGCCCGAGGCCAGCTGTGTGCCAGTGCATCTGTGCCCAGGGGGGCCTGGGACAGGGAATAGTACAGATGGCAATGGGAGGACTCGGGGGAAGCAAACAGATCTACCTGAGCTTCCCCGAATCGACTCCAGATCAGCTGGACCGTCTGGGGATGGAGTCGCCATTCCCCGGGGAAAGTGAGCTGTCGTGAGAGCGCGTCGGCTGCACGATTGAGCTCCCCCGGGATGTGGACAGCGCGGAGCGACTTGAGCCACGTCTGACTCCAGAGGAGGAGATGGCGGGCGAGTTGAGACATGCGACGTGATCGTAGACCGCCCTGTCGGTTGATGTACGAAACAGCCGCAGTGTTGTCCGTGCGGACCAACACGTGCTTGTCCAGCACTAGCAGACGAAACCGTCGCAAAGCTAGATGCACTGCCAGCAACTCCAGACAGTTGATGTGCCAAAGCAGTCGAGGTCCTGTCCAGGACCCTGAAGCTGCCTGCCCGTTGCATGTCGCGCCCCAGCCCGAGTTGGAGGCATCTGTTGTGACAACAACGTGCCGGGACACTTGTTCTAAGGGCACGCCGGCCCGTAGAAAGGCAAGGTCCGACCAGGGACTGAATAGGCGGCGACACATCAGTGTGATGGTGACACGATGTGTACCGCGGCGCCATGCCCATCTCGGGACTCGGGAGTGTAACCAGTGCTGAAGTGGTCTCATATGAAGCAAACCGAGCGGCGTGACTGCGGCTGCGGATGCCATATGCCCCAGGAGCCTCTGAAAGTGTTTCAGTGGTACCACTGTCTTGCCTCTGAAGGAACTCAGGCAGTTCAGCACTGACTGGGCACGCTCGCTGGTGAGGCGTGCCGTCATACTCACCGAGTCTAACTCCATACCGAGATAAGAGATTCTCTGCACAGGGGAGAGCTTGCTCTTGTCCCGGTTGACCTGAAGCCCCAACTGACTGAGGTGCCGAAGCACGAAGTCCCTGTGATCGCACAACTCTTCTCGGGACCGGGCCATAATGAGCCAGTCGTCGAGATAGTTGAGGATCCTGATGCCCACTTCCCAGAGTGGGGCAAGGGCGCCCTCCGCGACCTTCGTGAAGACACGGGGGGACAGGGAGAGCCCGAAGGGGAGGACCTTGTACTGCCATGCCTGACCCTCGAAAGCAAAGCGCAGGAACGGTCTGTGACGGGGGAGGATAGAGACATGAAAGTACGCGTCTTTCAGGTCGATCGCTGCAAACCAGTCCTGGGGCTGGATGCATCTGATAATGCGTTTCTGCGTCAACATCCTGAACGGGAGCTTGTGTAGGGCCCGATTCAAGACTCGCAGATCCAGGATAGGTCGAAGGCCACCGCTCTTCTTGGGCACGATGAAGTAGGGGCTGTAAAACCCCGTCCTCATCTCGGCTGGAGGGGCCGGCTCGATTGCATCCTTCGCCAGGAGGATAGCAATCTCCTCGCGCAAGACAGGGGCGTCCTGGACTGCCACCGAAGTCTCGAGCACGCCATTGAACTTGGGGGGTCGCCGGGCGAATTGAATCGCATAGCCGAGTCGAACCGTCCGGATGAGCCAGCGTGACGGGTTGGGCAGCGCAAGCCACGCTCCCAGATACCGTACAAGTGGCACCAAAGGGACAGTCGACGCACCCGCAGTGGTGCAGCGATGGGGAGTCGTGCTGGAAGGCCCAGAAGGCACTGCGTCCTGGGTCATCGCAACCACACTCCTCGTGTTCCCGGAGGAACTGGCCAGAGACGCGTGGAGAGGCATTGCGTCTCCGAACCGCGACCTCTTGGCCGCTGGCGAAAGGGGGCGTCGTGGGTGAGAGTGAGGAAGCTGTGCGTCGCTCATTGTCAAGCCACGAGCCTTGCAACTCGGAGGAAGGAGAATTTGCTCTTTTATTGAAAATGTGGGTACCACTGGCCGTCCGGCCAGTGGCGGAACAAAACAAAACAGAAACTGAAGATTCTCCGCCCGGCCCTCCTCCGGGGGAAGGAGTGGCGCTGTCTTCGCCATCTCCTGAAGAGCAGTTCTCCGCATCTCCGAGTTGCCCGTGTCAGGGCCGCTTGGTCGACTTCCTGGAGGACTTCGCAGCCGGGAGTGACACGGGGGGCGCCGCTCTCCTGCGCGGGGCTCGACGCGCCGGCCTCGAAGAACTCTCAGCACGGGGCGGAGCTGGCGTAGAGGACGCAGGGGGGCGCCCACGGCGACGAGCAGGCTGAGGCGCTACCCGCGACGGAACGGTGGCAGCCGGAGAGACACGTCGGGGCAGGATGTGCTGGATGGCCTCAGTCTGCTTCTGTACCGCCGAGAACTGCTGGGCAAAGTCCTCGACAGTGTCGCCGAACAGGCCTGCCTGGGAGATGGGGGCGTCGAGAAAGCGCACTTTGTCCATGTCCCTCATCTCAGCCAGGTTCAGCCAGAGATGCCGCTCCTGGACCACCAGCGTGGACATCGCCTTCCCGAGGGACCGCGCCGTGACCTTCGTTGCCCGTAAGGCGAAGTCGGTCGCCGTGCGCAGCTCCTGCATCAACCCCGGGTCGGTACCACCCTCGTGCATGGTTTTGAGTGCCTTGGCTTGGTGTACCTGCAGGATAGCCATGGCATGCAGGGCAGAGGCAGCTTGGCCCGCAGCACTGTAAGCCTTGGCAGCGAGTGCGGCCGTCAGCTTACAGGCCTTGGACGGGAGGCGCGGACGATTCCTCCAAGTGGCGGCGTTTTGTGGGCACAAGTGCACCGCAACCGCCCTCTCCACCTGGGGAACCTCTACGTACCCCCTGGCTGCCCCGCCATCGAGGGTGGTGAGGATGGAAGAGGGAGAAGAACGGCTTCTGGCCGTGAAAGGGGCCGTCCACGACTTCATCACCTCTTCATGCACCTCCGGGAAGAAAGGCACCGGAGCAGAACGAGGTTGTGAGCCGCGTCCCGCGCCGAGAAACCAATCATCCAGCCGTGAGGGCTCGGGGCTGGGCGGTGTAGTCACCTCCAGTCCGATACTCACGGCTGCCCGGGCAAGCATGGCCGACAACTCCAAGTCCGATTCGGCAGTAGCGACAACACCCGAGGGGGGCAGCCCCGCCGAACCTTCATCCTCAGAGGTCGATAACCCATCCCCCGATGCAGCAATCGACATCTGGTCCTCGGGCGGCGCACCGAAAGACACGCTGGGACCGCTGTGAGACGGCCCAGCAGAATCAATCGGCAGCTGCACGGGACAGTCGCTGCGTGAGGAGTGAGAGGTCCGTGGGGCGTGGCCCGGCGGAGAAGCTCTCACTGTGATCCTCAGATCTCCCAGAGCGCCAGCCGGCGGCCCTCTGCTCGAGCCAGAGAGACCGGGACGGGTGGCGACAGAGGGGTCTGCTGCACTCCCCTTGAGGAGTGAGAGACGCGATCGCAGCGCTGCCATGTTCATACGCCCACAGTAGACGCATGAATCATCCACGAGCGCAGCCTCAGCGTGTTGGACGCCCAGACACTGCAGACAACGCTCGTGACCGTCAACCGAGGACAGGAAACGACCGCATCCAGAAGGACACGGACGAAACGGCATCTTGAAAAAGACGCGAATCGTCCGTGATTTGCTCTTTTAGAGAACTGTCTCTTTTAGCCGAAGCGCCCAGGGGAATCGCCGCTCGCAGGGACACCACTGTAACGCGCCGTCACACCGACCAGGAACAGCTCTACCAAAAACAAAGATGAATGGCTTTGTAGTGATCTTCTTCATCGACTACTCGGCTCCGAAGCAAAAATCTAATGAGTGGATGCACCTGTCGCCCTATTTATACCCGCTGGCTCGGGGAGTGGCTCAGGTGTGTTAATCCACTTGCCAATTTCATTGGCGTTTTCTCTTAAAATCAGAGATGATTGGCCTCCCAAGTGAGACCCCATTTGTCGGTCGACATAACTCGTAGTGACCGACAGATAGGGAACTATTTAGTTGATGAAAAACACTTTAAAAAACAATTCAGCTGCTTTTCTTCTTATTCTGTTTATTATTGTTAGGAGTCTATGGGGACTCTCCAGAAAAGCATGCAAAACATTTTATAAATAAAGATTACTGGAGTGTGTATTACAAGAAAGCACAATATTTTTTGCCTTAAAATGTCATGCTTTAATTAATAGCTTTATTTTAGTGTACTGTATGGATGTGGATCTAAAGAACAACAACAAAAAAGTGTATTGCCAGATAAGAAGATTATTCTGGAAATGTTAAAATATGTATTAACTTCACTTGAGAAGTATGAAAGCTTATTTCTGTGACCAAATTTAAAAAATAAAAAATCATCAATAATTGTAAGTACTTCAGGACTTTTTCACAATTTCACTGGAATTGTGTTATATTAATCACAAAATTGCAAGGACTAATTGTGAGATATGAAAATGGAATTGTACAAAAAAATGCGAAATTATGAGAAGAAAAATTTAAATCGTGAGAAAAAAAGTATGAATTGTAAAATACAGTATCATTTCAGAATTTTAAGGAAAATTTGCAAATTGGAAGAAATAAACTTGAAATTGGAAGAAAAACATTTTGAATTAGAAATCCACTTTTGTAAGAAATAAAGTCTTATGAAATATAAATGTATAAATGCAAGAAAAAAGACAATTGTGAGATATAAACTCACAAATGCAAGAAAAACGACAGAATTATGAGATATAAACTTACAAATGTAAGAGAAAAGACAATTGTGAGATATAAACTCACAGATGCAAGAAAAAGGACAATTATGAGATATAAACTCACAAATGTAAGAAAAAAGACAATTATGAGATATAAACTCACAAATGTAAGAAAAAAGACAATTATGAGATATAAACTCACAAATGTAAGAAAAAGGACAATTGTGAGATATAAACTCACAAATGTAAGAAAAAAGACAATTATGAGATACAAACTCACAAATGTAAGAAAAAAGACAATTGTGAGATATAAACTCACAAATGTAAGAAAAAAAGACAATTATAAGATATAAACTCACAAATGCAAGGACAATTATGAGATATAAACTCACAAATGTAAGAAAAAAAGACAATTATGAGATATAAAGTCACAAATGTAAGAAAAAGGACAATTATGAGATATAAAGTCACAAATGTAAGAAAAAAGACAATTATGAGTTACAAACTCACAAATGTAAGAAAAAAGACAATTATGAGATATAAACTCACAAATGCAAGGACAATTATGAGATATAAACTCACAAATGTAAGAAAAAAAGACAATTATGAGATATAAAGTCACAAATGTAAGAAAAAGGACAATTATGAGATATAAAGTCACAAATGTAAGAAAAAAGACAATTATGAGAAATAAACACACAAATGTAAGAAAAAAGACAATTATGAGATATAAACTTACAAATGCAAGAAAAAGGACAATTATGAGATATAAAGTCACAAATGTAAGAAAAAAGACAATTATGAGATATAAAGTCACAAATGTAAGAAAAAAAGACAATTATGAGATATAAACTCACAAATGTAAGAAAAAAGACAATTATGAGATATAAAGTCACAAATGTAAGAAAAAGACAATTATGAGAAATAAACACAAATGTAAGAAAAAAGACAATTATGAGATATAAACTTACAAATGCAAGAAAAAGGTAAATTATGAGATATAAACTCACACATGCAAGAAAAAGTTGAATTGTGAGATATAAACTTACAAATGCAGGAAAAAGGTAAATTATGAGATATAAACTCACACATGCAAGAAAAAGTTGAATTGTGAGATATAAACTCACAAATGTAAGAAAAAAGACAATTATGAGATATAAAATCACAAATGTAAGAAAAAGGAGAATTGAGATATAAACTCACAAATGCAAGAAAAAGGAGAATTGTGAGATATAAACTCACAAATGTAAGAAAAAAGACAATTGTGAGATTTAAACTCACAGATGTAAGAAAAAAGACAATTATGAGATATAAACTCACAAACGCAAGAAAAAAGACAATTATGAGATATAAACTCACAAATACAAGAAAAAAAGACAATTGAGATATAAACTCACAAATGCAAGAAAAAGAGAGTTATGAGATATAAACTCACAATTGCAAGAAAAAAAGACAATTATGAGATATAAACTCACAAATGTAAGAAAAAAGACAATTATGAGATATAAACTCACAATTGCAAGAAAAAAAGACAATTATGAGATATAAACTCACAATTGCAAGAAAAAAAGACAATTATGAGATATAAACTTACAAATGTAAGAAAAAAAGACAGATTTCTGAGAAATAAACTCACAAATGCAAGATGGACAATTATGATATATAGTCACAAATGCAAGAAAAAAGACAATTGTGAGATATAAACTCACAAATGCAAGAAAAAGGACAATTATGAGATATAAAGTCACAAATGTAAGAAAAAAGACAATTATGAGATATAAACTCACAAATGTAAGAAAAAGGACAATTGTGAGATATAAACTCACAAATGTAAGAAAAAAGACAATTGTGAGATTTAAACTCACAGATGTAAGAAAAAAGACAATTATGAGATATAAACTCACAAACGCAAGAAAAAAGACAATTATGAGATATAAACTCACAAATACAAGAAAAAAAGACAATTGAGATATAAACTCACAAATGCAAGAAAAAGAGAGTTATGAGATATAAACTCACAATTGCAAGAAAAAAAGACAATTATGAGATATAAACTCACAAATGTAAGAAAAAAGACAATTATGAGATATAAACTCACAATTGCAAGAAAAAAAGACAATTATGAGATATAAACTCACAATTGCAAGAAAAAAAGACAATTATGAGATATAAAGTCACAAATGTAAGAAAAAAGACAATTATGAGATATAAACTCACAAATGTAAGAAAAAGGACAATTGTGAGATACAAACTCACAAATGTAAGAAAAAAAGACAATTGTGAGATATAAACTCACAAATGTAAGAAGAAAAGACAATTATGAGATATAAACTCACAAATGTAAGAAAAAAGACAATTATGAGATATAAACTCACAAATGCAAGGACAATTATGAGATATAGATTCACAAATGCAAGAAAAAGGACAATTATGAGATATAAACTCACAAATGTAAGAAAAAAGACAATTATGAGATATAAACTCACAAATGCAAGAAAAAAGACAATTATGAGATATAAAGTCACAAATGTAAGAAAAAAGACAATTGTGAGATTTAAACTCACAAATGTAAGAAAAAAGACAATTATGAGATATAAACTCACAAACGCAAGAAAAAAGACAATTATGAGATATAAACTCACAAATACAAGAAAAAAAGACAATTGAGATATAAACTCACAAATGTAAGAAAAAAGACAATTGTGAGATTTAAACTCACAAATGTAAGAAAAAAGACAATTATGAGATATAAACTCACAAACGCAAGAAAAAAGACAATTATGAGATATAAACTCACAAATACAAGAAAAAAAGACAATTGAGATATAAACACAAATGCAAGAAAAAGAGAGTTATGAGATATAAACTCACAATTGCAAGAAAAAAAGACAATTATGAGATATAAACTCACAAATGTAAGAAAAAAGACAATTATGAGATATAAACTCACAATTGCAAGAAAAAAAGACAATTATGAGATATAAACTCACAATTGCAAGAAAAAAAGACAATTATGAGATATAAACTTACAAATGTAAGAAAAAAAGACAGATTTCTGAGAAATAAACTCACAAATGCAAGATGGACAATTATGATATATAGTCACAAATGCAAGAAAAAAGACAATTGTGAGATATAAACTCACAAATGCAAGAAAAAGGACAATTGTGAGATATAAACTTACAAATGTAAGAAAAAAGACAATTATGAGATATAAACTCACAAATGTAAGAAAAAGGACAATTGTGAGATATAAACTTACAAATGCAAGAAAAAAGACAATTATGAGATATAAACTCACAAATGCAAGAAAAAGGACAATTATGATATAGTCACAAATGCAAGAAAAAAAGACAATTGTGAGATATAAACTCACAAATGCAAGAAAAAGGACAATTATGAGATATAAAGTCACAAATGTAAGAAAAAAGACAATTATGAGATACAAACTCACAAATGTAAGAAAAAAGACAATTGTGAGATATAAACTCACAAATGTAAGAACAAAGACAATTGTGAGATACAAACTCACAAATGTAAGAAAAAAGACAATTGTGAGATATAAACTCACAAATGTAAGAAAAAAAGACAATTATGAGATATGAACTCACAAATGTAAGAAAAAAGACAATTATGAGATATAAACTCACAAATGCAAGGACAATTATGAGATATAGATTCACAAATGCAAGAAAAAGGACAATTATGAGATATAAACTCACAAATGTAAGAAAAAAGACAATTATGAGATATAAACTCACAAATGCAAGGACAATTATGAGATATAGATTCACAAATGCAAGAAAAAGGACAATTATGAGATATAAACTCACAAATGTAAGAAAAAAAGACAATTATGAGATATAAACTCACAAATGCAAGAAAAAAGACAATTATGAGATATAAAGTCACAAATGTAAGAAAAAAAGACAATTATGAGATATAAACTCACAAATGCAAGAAAAAAGACAATTATGAGATATAAAGTCACAAATGTAAGAAAAAAGACAATTATGAGATATAAACTTACAAATGCAAGAAAAAGGACAATTATGAGATATAAACTCACACATGCAAGAAAAAGTTGAATTGTGAGATATAAACTCACAAATGTAAGAAAAAAGACAATTATGAGATATAAAATCACAAATGCAAGAAAAAGGAGAATTGTGAGATATAAAATCACAAATGCAAGAAAAAGGAGAATTGTGAGATATAAACTCACAAATGTAAGAAAAAAGACAATTGTGAGATATAAACTCACAAATGTAAGAAAAAAGACAATTGTGAGATATAAACTCACAAATGTAAGAAAAAAGACAATTATGCGATATAAACTCACAAACGCAAGGACAATTATGAGATGTAAACTCACAAATGCAAGAAAAAAGACAATTATGAGATATAAACTCACAAATACAAGAAAAAAAGACAATTATGAGATATAAAGTCACAAATGTAAGAAAAAAAGACAATTATGAGATATAAACTCACAAATGCAAGAAAAAAGACAATTATGAGATATAAAGTCACAAATGTAAGAAAAAAGACAATTATGAGATATAAACTTACAAATGCAAGAAAAAGGACAATTATGAGATATAAACTCACACATGCAAGAAAAAGTTGAATTGTGAGATATAAACTCACAAATGTAAGAAAAAAGACAATTATGAGATATAAAATCACAAATGCAAGAAAAAGGAGAATTGTGAGATATAAAATCACAAATGCAAGAAAAAGGAGAATTGTGAGATATAAACTCACAAATGTAAGAAAAAAGACAATTGTGAGATATAAACTCACAAATGTAAGAAAAAAGACAATTGTGAGATATAAACTCAAAAATGTAAGAAAAAAGACAATTATGCGATATAAACTCACAAACGCAAGGACAATTATGAGATGTAAACTCACAAATGCAAGAAAAAAGACAATTATGAGATATAAACTCACAAATACAAGAAAAAAAGACAATTGAGATATAAACTCACAAATGCAAGAAAAAGAGAGTTATGAGATATAAACTCACAATTGCAAGAAAAAAAGACAATTATGAGATATACATTCACAAATGCAAGGACAATTATGAGATATCTTCCAAATGCAAGAAAACATAGAATTGTGAGATACAATCTTACAAATGTAAGAAACAAGAAACTGCAAGAAAAAAGACACTCCCACATAATATCAGGCTGGACAAATCGATGTTGGCAGCCACTGAAAAGTAATTTATTGTGGGTAATTGAAGTGATTTGATCTTTTAGTATTTAAGCGGTGTGTTTTTGCAGTGATGATTTTCTCAGGCCTAACAGAGAGGCATATGGCGACTCTTTCTGACGTAATGAATGTTTTGCTGGTGTCATCTGTATTCCTCAGTGAATTATTCAAACCATCAGCCATGTGGAGCTGAAGTTGAACTCACTGGCACCTATAGATGCAATAGTCCTATAAGAGTCATAATTAGACACATTGAAGTGGTTGAACTTAACTTGAGGTAGATGACTACCATTAAAATAAATTATTCTCCAGATATTTTTAATATAGATATTATACAAATAAATTAATCATTTGAAACACTCCTCCCATCTATCATTGGTCAAAACAGATATATATGTATATAAAATAAAATGCATAATTTTTAGTAAGGGAACAAAATTTTGCATGAGCATTTAAAAAACCCTCAAAATACACAGTATTTATTTATTTACAAATGATTTACCATTTTTAAAAGAGACATAACAGTTTAAAAATATATGTTTCATGTTTATTTTGGGTATGCACAGAGTATCAATACCAACAGATGTCAAAAAATACTTATTGAAATTATGATAGTGTTAAAAACCTATTCCAATATATCAGAATTTTCATTTATTTATTTATTGCCTCCTTTGGGACTGAATTCTGTTGACGAACATGATCATGTACACCTGTTAATGAACCATTGCAGTGTGATAAATTTATTTTGATTGACTGTTGATCACACATCCTAAAGTGAAATTTTATTCAAATAAAATCAGTTTAGTTTGAAAACTTTTCAGAGTAATTTTTATCTTTTTCTCATGTTTTTTTTGTTAGAAATAAATGTAGGTTTCAAATATCTGGACTGTTTTTGAGCAATCATACATTATAAATCAAAGCAATTTATTTATTTTCCACTAAATCCAGTGGGGTTTATATTGGTATATTCCCAGTATGTTCTTAAAAATTACATAAAATTATATATTTAACTTATTTCAGGCGTGAACCAAAAAAAAAACTTTTCAGATTTTTGACCAAAAAATACATCACCCTTGCATCACTCAATTGGTTAGTTACTAGTTGTTTTACACATTATATAATCAAATGTTTTAATGTTCAAAAATGACACTTTACCTTTAATATGTGTTTTTATCTTTGTTGAAGTGGTCAAATCTTTGTGTAACCGTGACCCAGAAAACAGACATTGCAGTTCTTTCCGTCACACTGACCTTTCTTTCTGTTCTTCTTCTACGTTCTCGAAACCTCTTCATCCCAGACCAGGTGTTTTTCAAAGCCAGTGAAGGTCCAATTATTTGTTTTCAGAGCCTAAAAGAGAGCTGCAGGGATAATAACTCTTCTCCGGCCTGAAAGCTGTTCCCTGCTGATGGTGAGAATTATCCCGGACTGCTGGACGTGTTCGGACGGAGCAGTGGGACACGAGCTCTTTATGAGGCTTTGTTAGGATTCAGCTGGTGCCGTGTTGACCGTCTATTTATGCTGTTTCGGTTTAGCACTGTTTGTTCATTAAAGTGATTTTAAAGGACAGAAACGCCATCTTTGTGCAGACGCTCCAAAACAATATGAATGCTTTTGCTGCATTACTGCAAGTTGTTTACGGCAAAGAAATTAAATTTTGTATTTATTATTTTTGTATTTTTTTTACAGTACAAATGTATAAATGTTCTAAAGATGACTTGAGATATTGAATCCCGGTTTCTGAAAAAAATGTATCGAAATTAAGTGAATTTATGCTTAAAACAAGAAATAAATAGATCTGGGTTTTTTTTTTCCATAATCACTTAATTTGAAATAAAAACTTTTTTATTTAGTTTAAGTAAATATATTTAGATTTAAGAAAATGTTTATATCCTTGTTGGGGGGAAACAGTACAATATGAAACTAAACAATATCTGCCATCGAAGTAAAAAAAAAAAAAAAAAACTTAAATTAAAGCGAAAAAAAGGTTATTTTTAAATCCAGTTAGCAGATATTTGTTATTATAAGTTTAATGTCACTTATATGAATCTTATCTAAAATAAAAGCATTTTAGCTCATTATGATCAGTTATTTAGTTATTAATTAATTTATAATTGATTGTCCATGTATATTACTAGTTTTTGATGCTTTTATTGTTTTACTATGTAAAGACACTAAAAATAAATAAAGATATTATTATTAATAATATTATTAATAGTAATATTTTTAATAATTTTTTGTAAAATACTGCTATGGTTTTTATTAATAATAAATATTTGTTTTTAGATTTAGTTTGAATTTTAAGTCTTTTTTTTCTGTTTTAGTTTATTATTTGCCTTGTCAGCTAGCTGAAATACAATAAGGCCCGCTTTTATATTTGAGTATATTTCAGACATTTCTATTTTAGGTATTCAATTGCAGTTAAGTATAATAACCCTGCTTGTGGCTCCTTCAGAAGCATATATTATGTCTTAATCTCACATAATCACAGAGATCACAGTAAGTCTGTCTAACATGTGCTGTTAAAACTAATGATGCATCACTGAGAAACCTTTAAAAAACATCATTGCATGCTCTTGGAGAATGTGTGCACTCAGCTTCATTTCAATCATTCAATCTGACAAACACTCGAGTGACTAAAGTGTCAAAGCAGCCTGCATCCCATCTGTATCTTCACACGGGCCAAAGCAGAACGTCCAATCACAGTCTTACCAAAAAAATAAAATCTATCTTTCTGACCCACTTTTGCTTCAGAACATATAATCAATTTACTGTATGTCATTCAGACAAAGAGCTGCAGCAAACAAAGGTTGATTGCAAGGTTATATTTGGACTTCTAGTGGTTTTCACTCACTCTATCTCTTACGTTTGCTCTCTGTGTTTGTCTGTCAGTATTACAGTGGCCATGAAGGCTCACCCTCGCTGGGAGCCGCTGGATAACGCACATGTGTACTACGCAGGAGCAGCTCTCATGGCGCTGGGATCGGTGTTTGTGATCAGCAGCTTCATGGCTCTGGGCATCACTGGCACTTTCTTGGGTAAATCATCCACTCACACTCCTGTTCCACACTTATATATACTCACCTAAAATTCACTCAGCATGCACCAAATGCAAGTAAAAATCAGCATTGCCAAGTTTTTTTATTTATTTTTTGTGTTATTAATTCTTATAATTTATGGTTTAAATTTTAAAGCAAAGAAAAAAAAAACAGCCACCGTGAATATTCAGATTGCAATTGTTATATAAAATATTCTACTACTTCTAATAATAACAATGGTACTACTAATTGTAATAACAACAACAACAACAACAAAGATAGTTATCATGTTCCTACTAATAATAGCAACAACAATGAGGATAATAAAAATGTAAAAAACTAAATTAATTATTATTATTAGTACTACTAGTTGTACTATATACTTTAAATTATAATTTAATATTTAAACTAAAATACAATTGAATACAATTTCATGCCTGGAAAGAAAAAAATGATATCTGTTTAATGTTTTTAACATTTCTGCACACA
Source organism: Carassius auratus (assembly GCF_003368295.1). Taxonomy (NCBI): domain Eukaryota; kingdom Metazoa; phylum Chordata; class Actinopteri; order Cypriniformes; family Cyprinidae; genus Carassius; species Carassius auratus. The sequence continues at coordinate 18,284,016 of NC_039254.1, forward strand.
CTACTGCGGTCGGTAAGATTTTCAAAGAAGTCTCTCCTGCTTATCAAGGCTACATTTTATTTTGATAAAAAATACAGTAAATTTTTTTAAATATTATTACCATTTAAAATACCTGTTTCTGTGTGAATCTGTGTTAAAGTGTAATTTATTTCTGTGATGCTCCGCTGTATTTTCAGCATCATTCCTCCAGTCTTCAGTGTCACATGATCTTCAGAAATCAGAATAAAATGATGATTTACTGCTCAAGAAACATTTCTGATTTTCATCAATGTTGTACACAGTCGTGCTGCTCAATATTTTTGTGGAAACTGATACATTTGATATATTTTTTTCAAGATTCTTTGATGAATAGAAAGTCCAAAAGAACAGCATTTGTAACATTATAAAAGTCTTTACTGTCTCTTTTGATCAATGTAATGCATCCTTGATCAGAATAAAACCATTACTAAAAAAAACAAATCATATACACAATCAGTCATCTTTTAGTCCACATCTCCAGGTTTTGGTCCGTGTTTCATCTCTCCCTGATAGGAGGCACGTAATGTTCTGTGATGATGTTCTAACACACTGTGAGTTTTAGCATTCACACCTCTACAGCTGACCTTATTCTGACCAGGATGTACCTCCAGTTTAGTCCATGTTCAGCAGGCGTCTGACCAATCACAGTCAAGCACTCACTGGCTCTTACTGGAGCAGCTGGTGGACAGAACTTTTATTGTGCATGTTATTTATTATTCTTTTTTTTAGTATTGTTTAAGTCTAGTAATGCATTTGGGTGTAAATAATTAATATTAATTCCAAGGGTAAATCCAGAACTTAAGTCAGTTAGTCAATGTTAGTTAATGCATTAATATGCATTTCATTTTTACTGTATTTTGGTGAAAAAAGTAAACAGTTCATGATAAGTGTGCATTAGTCTATTAAATGCTATAAATATTCCTATAAATAGATTTGAATAATGTAGTAGTAAATGTTGAAGAATTTTTTCAAGTGTTTAGTGACGAACACAAAGCTCCTCTTTCAGCTGTTGATGACCTGCATTATTATTTGCATGCATTATCAGATTAGTATATCTTTGTATTTGTGAATGAAATTTGTTTTCATTCATGACTGAGCGGTAAATGCTGTATTTATAAGAGCGATGGCAGGGCTCCCTGATCTACGAGCTTGTATAACACTCTGAAAAATGAAACCTAAATAGAAGAAACTCGGACAAACAGGTGCATGTTACCGTCAGACTTTTGTCCTAAACTGGGTCAGAGAGAAAGGGGAAAGGAGGGTTAAAACCCAGATATTGCGGGACTGGTTACATAGTCCTGATGACAAAAGGTGCTCTACTTCTCTGAAGGGCAGCGACTGGAACCAGATCACGAAATCAAACCGGCCTTTTGTTCAGGATACCCTGGAAATGGAGCAAAGCTAGTGAAGTTATGAGTCTTGGACCTGCACATTTGAGTCTTAATCACTTTCGTCCCCGCATGATCATTATTGCAGTACATCGCTGATTCGCTCCCGGCTGAATCGTGATTCTTCATTAAATGTCTGAATTTTAGTAAAACTGATTAGTGTGAAGACGGAGAGAATCGGTGGCATTCTTGGAAATCTACAGAGTTTGATTTTGATAATTAACATCTCTTCTTCAGCTGCTGGGTTTTTGATGCAGCACAGATGGATCTCACGATCTTGTTTGTCTGATTTAGCAGGTGACAGAAATAATTCATATGGAGCCCGATAGAGAAGTTGAATGAAATATCAGTAAATTAAAGCAAATATTAGTCAATAAAATGTCATTATATATATATATATATATATATATATATATATATATATATATATATATATATATATATATATATATATATATATATATTCAACTGTTTCTTTAATTGCAATATATAGAGAGAGAGCAGTCTCTGCAGAATATAAAGATGTTAATTGTGCAGCTATTAATTAGGTTGTGTAAGAAGAACAAATAGCAGGTAATATTAAACGAGTATTTATAGTCTTGACACTAAATTAAGATGTGCATGATGCCTTCTTTCCTCCAGATGCTGTCTGTGAAAGCAGTGTTTTTTAGGCTCAACATGTGACACTCAGGGACATAATTAGCTGCTTCCCTGGAGTTAGTGTCTGAACGATGCATGTTGGATTTATTTGATTCCTGATTCTCTTTTTATTCTTAAACAGGGGACTATTTTGGCATCCTCATGGATCACAAGGTGACTGGTTTCCCCTTTAATGTGATGGAGAACCCCATGTACTGGGGCAGCACAGCCAACTACCTGGGCCTGGCCTTAATGTGAGTCTGATCCGCCACACTCCATTCAATAATCATGTTCCCCAACATGATTTAAGACATGATTGACACACGTGCACGTCTCAGTAGAGTCGAGTATGTTATTTGATCAAGGAGTTGCTCTCCTGGGAATCTCTGTGTCTAAACATTGAGCTTGTTAATAAAGCACACTCCAGAACACCCGTCTCTTTCCTCCTCCAGCGCAGAGAGAGAGCAGACTCTGTGTCTGAGCAAAGCAGATGTTATTGCCCCAATGTGTTTCTCAGGAGCCGTGTGCTGCTATTCCTGTCTGCTCTCGCTCCTAATAACACATACGATCGTCTCGCGGGTTGATAAGCCTCTCTATCGCCAATCAGAAAAGCCGAACGCGCCTCATGCTGAGAAAGAAATGTAGTTTGAAACTGATGCACACGTTGGGTCTGTTAAGTGTTTGACGCCACCAAGTTTGACGTGTGAACTATTAGTGCATTTATTTATGCAGTTGTGGATGTGGACTTCATAAAACCTTGACAACAGTGACCGGACTGGCAATGGTTTGCTGTCGGTTTCTAACATCGATCCGTCTCTGCCTGAGTGTTTGTACATCAGACAAATGTGGACACGTGTAGCCGTCGACCCTTACATGCTTGTGCCAAGGAAGTAAAACTCTTGTGCCAGCGTCTGTCTGTCAACGTCATGATATGAATCATCAGTCCACCTGCTGAAGACCCGCAACGCATTCGGGATTAAAGGCTAATTGGTCAGACGGTGAGAGTCACACATTATCAACAAACAAACAAACAAATAATGATGTAATGTTTTGGTATGAAAATATGATGAAAATGCGCTCTCCCTCAAGCCATCCAAGATTAGGATGAGTTTGTTTCTTCATCAGGTTTGGAGAAATGTAGCATTGCATCAGTGTCTCATCAACGGATGCTCTGCAGTGAATGGGTGCCGTCAGAATGAGAGTCTGGTAAAAACATCCACAGCACTCCAGTCCACCAGTTCATATCTGGAGAAGCTTATAATAACCTCAATAATAACATCAAACCATCAATATCCAGTCATATATTTGTTTAGAGATGTTCTGTATGGTGCTTGATCTTTCTCCTGATTCAGACCAGAACACTTTTACACTGGAGGAAGCCCATTATGGATAATGGATGCATATTTTAGCGATTGTTTAAAGTTAAAATGTTGTAATGTAAATACAACAACAACAACAAACATATTTCATGGTAACACCCTTTTTTTTCTCCTCCTATTTTCTTTGACGTGCCCTTACCTCTGTTGGTTTTTTAAATAATGTCCCATACCACTCCAAGATTTCTTTTACGTTCTTTATCGTAAGAAAGTTTAAAAAGCTTCTCTGGCTCATTGGAAAATAATAGTGGCACTAAAAGCAACATCAGTTTTATCTGAAAATGTTGAATGTGAATCTGACAAACTTTTATTATGTTGGTTATTGTTTGTATCACGACAAAACCAGATCATAAAAATCACTAAAGGGTTAATGCTATAACATGACCAAACCCAACTCTAAATCTAACAGTCAGAGCAACCCTGTCACGTTATCTTGCTCCTACAAGTCTTTGAGCTCTTTTATGGTGACTTGTGTTTAACAGACTCGAACCCGAGCGCTTTACATCACAAGTGCAATGCTGCACCAGGTGTGCAACCGAGCAAGTTTACTTCTGTACATCAGAAAAGACAAACATGTGCAGCTGGTTATGAGATGCAAACATCAAAATGTGTTAGTTTACAAATCATGCACTACAGTATAATTCTTTTTTTGAAATCATAAATAGTAAACCATATTAAAATATGTCTTTATTAATTGATAATCTGTCCAATTAATTATAATTTGTGTTGTTGTGTTTAATGCCACTATGCTGCTGTTTGTAATGTACTGTAGGTGCGTTTTTGGAGAAATGCGTGTTTTTCCAAAGCCTTTGTTGTTTAAAAGCCTCCTCCACCTCCAGAACATTTCAGTGACCAATGAAAAAAAACAAGCTAATGCAGTTTCTTCCACTAATCGACGTCAACACACACGCTCACTGTTAATGTTTCCAAGTCCTCTTACATGTCGTCTAACCTCTGCTCAGGAAGAAGCACGTAGGCACTACGCTAACACACACTTAAACCACCTCTCATGCTGTTCCTCCTCCATCCTCTGCTCTTTTCCATCTACTCTTTGTGCGTTCACTGATAGAGGAACCATCTTAAGCGTCTTTATAGTGCTAGTTTTAATACACGATCATACAAAGGTGCACAGCTGCATCCACACACATCATTTAGTAGTATATATAAAATATAAATAATACCTGTTCAATGTGTGTCGGTCTTTAAAAATGTCTTAATGAAAGAAACCTCTCATGCTCACCGATTACAGTAAAATTGTGAAATATTATTAGTATTTAAATCAACTGTGTTCTATGTGAATCTGTGTTAAATTGTAATTTATTTCTGTGATGCTCCGCTGTATTTTCAGCATCATTCCTCCAGTCTTCAGTGCCACATGATCTTCAGAAATCAGAATAATATGATGATTTCTGATTATTATCAATGTTGAAAACAAGATTTTTATGGAAAGGGTGATACATTTTATTTTTCAGGATTCTTAAACGTCAAAAGAACAGCAAGTTTGTAACGTTACAAATGTCTTTACTGTCAGTTTCGATCAATTTAACGTGTTCTTGTTGAATAAAAGTATTCATTTCTTTCCAAAACAAAAATCGGACCTTCCCGAACTTATTGTAACTAAAACAGATGGAAATCAAAGGATTGAAAAATGATATAATTTATTAGATTTAATACAAGAATCACATGCCTTTCCCCATGTCTTCATATTTCTACCTTTCAGTACTTCCTATCTACCTTCTTTCTATTTTATGCAAATGTCCCTGAAAGTAATTATAAAATTTGTGATTACCCTATTAAATTTTTTTTTTCATTTATTTTATATTACTTTTCAATTAATTAAATGCAATTGCACTTTTGAAAGCAGGAAATGTAAAAAAAAAAAAAAAAAAAAAAAAATATTTCACACAGAAATTGCTTGTGAATTTCACAAACAATTACAAAGAAAAAGCAAGTGACGTTGATAGTATAGTTTAAGTAGAATTTTTTTGTAAGTAAAACTAATGCAATTGGAGTGATTTTATATATATATATAATTTTCTTTTTCTTTTTCTTTATATATAGCATTCTCTTCTCGCTGTGTGAAATAAACCACACAAATTCCTACAATCCGCATTTCTATGGGTTTTGCAATCTGGTGAGCTGAGATTAGATTTGGCAGTGCATGTGTTTTATTTCATCACGCTGGTCCTGACGAGTGTGTGACGTCACACAGGTTTGAGAAGAGAACCTCTGATGACTTTAGCTTTGAGATGCGACAGGAAATGAAGCAGCTCCTTCCCTCCAGCATCACGGCTCTCATACACAGCACAGATCTCCAAGTGTGGCCTCGTGCTAAAAGTCTGCGTCATTGTGTCGACATGCACTAAACACCTACTGTACATCCCGTCTGATCACCTGCTTATATTAGACGTTCAGTCCTAATAATTGGGTTTGTCTGCAGTGTGGTTTTTAGCGTTGTTCTGTCACGGACACATTGTTCTGTTTATTATTATCCGTCCAGATGTTCAGGTTAACTGCAGATTGTGTTCTTGTGTTTGTACTGCTGCATTCACATGCATTAGTGAAAAGAAACTAGTCACTTTCTGTGAAATATCCCACATGTAATGAAGGTGCACTCACACATACTTTTATATCCTTTTCAATAATTCTGTCAAGGGAAACTAACTTATTTATCAGTTAAAAATATTTATATATATTTAAACCCTAATGCAAGCTGAATTTAGAAAATATATAGATTATGAATATTTCTTACTGGCAAAAGCAAATCTTTATTAAAAATGGAATCAAAATATCTTGAACTTTTTCTAATGAATTTCAATATTATCTGTTCCCATTTAATGTTATTTTAGATAATATTTGGATATTATTATATTAAAATAATAATATTTTTGTATGTTTTTTTAATAAATTTTTTTTAATACCTTCTAACATACCAGCTTAATTAGATTTATATTTACTATTATTTAATATTATGTTAATTAATAGTTGGTTGTTAATATACAAAATAATATATTAAAAATGCTTTATTTTTAACTTCATCTAAGAAAATGTTGTCCAAAATTGTTATATTATTTGCTATTATTTAATATTATTTTAGATCATATTAAGCCGTTATATCAAAGCATTAAAAAATAGCAAATTTGCATTTCGTTTTTTACTTCATCAAAGAAAATGTATGAATTGTGAATATTTCTTACTGTCCATCGCATCTTGATTTTCGTAATTTTTTAGTGTTTTATTGAATTTTATTATTATTTATTTTTAAATATCTGACTGTCATTATATCAAATAATATTATAGAAAAAAAAGATTTTATTTTTATTTCATCTGAGAAAATGTATTAATCATTAACTTTCTTTTGGTCTGTCATATCTTAAATTTCTAATCTTGTTATCATTTAAAATTTCGATATTATTTCATATATTATTTTGTAGATATTTAGCTGTCATCATTATGACTTTTCAGCATGCATGAATTAATTTCATTTCTTTATTTTACAGCTTCACCCCTGACTTTGAAACACAATTTGAAAAAGAAAAAACTAAACAAAACATTGATATACTGTAAATTGAGTACATGTGTATAGCACATATGTCTTGAATATTGTCATGAATGAACTAATAACATGCGTGCAGTTCTCTCAGAGGTGATTGTAGGATTTCAGCATCAAGGGTCACAAATATATCAGAAATCAGCTCATAAAACATAAGAAAGTCTGCAGATTCTGCTTGTTTTCCAAACCAAGCTGCATCAAATTGACCTACTTCCTGTAGTGATGCACATGGGCTGTTTGTTAGGTAACTTATGAATGAATATGAGCGGACATGAGGAAGTCTTTGAGGAGGTCATTTAAAGCAATTTTGGTCATTATTTTACAGCATCCGCAGCTCAATCAGCACAGGAATCATAAAAGATGCTGTCTAAATGCTGAAAAGAAGCATCTCATAACCATGAAGACTGATCTGATCACTGTTGTCCATGCAGTTACATCCAAAATACTTCAGCCCAAATTTAAGATTTATGCATTTGAGTTGCATATACATTTTCCATCCATTTGGATTGCACAGTTTCAACATAAAGTAATACATTTACTGTGATTCTTTCTGTATTTAAAATATAGATATATTGTGTTTTAAAAACACATTTGTTGTATTAGAACAGTTACAGTTTTAATCCCCATAAATCATAAGCAGTGTCTCAGTGTCATCACACTTGACTAGCCCCGCCCACTTCTGTTGACGGACACAGCACTATTAGCAGAGACTCCGCCCATGTTTACCTTCATGCTAGAGCATTTAACATTTTGTGAGAAATGGTGAGAAAAATAATTATTTTAAATCAGATCTTAGAATCATCTGAATTGAGAAAACACTTTAGAAGGTGCATTTTTATTTATTATTTATTTTATTATATTTTATTTTTATTTATATGACAATTAAACATTTCATACCTGGTTATCAGCAGAGTCTATACGTTTTATATTTTTATTCATTTTTTTCTTGCCATTATTATCAATAGTGATTTTCATTACAATAAAAGTTTAAATCAGTATGAATTAAGATACAACAAATAATACAATGATAAATAAATACTTTACATTTCAGATAATATTTAGTTTTATTTTATTCTATTTTTCTAATTCAGTTCACAAAACTAGGGTTAAACGATTCAATCATGAATCTCCAGTTCAGCTGCTCTGTTATGGATCTTGCACACAGCATTCATATGCTATTATTAAAAAGACGTATAGACCACTTTTACGAAAGCCGTTCAGGTTTCTAACGACATGAGGGTGAGATATGATGACAGAAATCTCCTCAAAGCTTCATATTAACCCAGTTTCCAGTCATTATTCCCTCTGTGAGGCTGCAATTAGGTCAAGAATGAACTGTCATTACTATTTAATGCAATGAAGGCTATCGTTTGGTTAATGTGACGTTATACTGCGCCCAGAGGAATGCACACAGAAACCTTCATCAGATGTTCTGCGTGTGATTGGCCAGTAGCTTGTAATTAACCCGAATGCTTGTGGAGGGCATTAATGAACAGCACTTGATGTCTTTCTCTGAAGAAGTCAGATGTTATTAGGAGCATATTTGCATTGAATGAATGTTTCCCAGAAGCTTTTATAATGTTCCTCGGTGCTCGGTTTCACAGCACGAGGAAAAAAGTTCAGTTTGCACTTAATATGAGATAAAGGAAAAGGTCAAATCATCTGTACTTTTCAGTAAGTGCACTCTCTATTGTCAGAAATATAAGGTTTGGAAATATAAGAAAAGAAAATGTGTGGAACAGATTCCCCTCAGCTTTCCACCGTGAACTTGAGTATTATTAATTATTAAAGTCAAGTCACAGACCTTAATAGAAATCAGTTTTCATGCTTGTTTAAATACATGCGTTCATTGCTGAATCACTGGTGAATATTTTCAGCTGTTTAATATTTAAAACATTTCATTGCAAATAACTAAATGGAGTTAGATGCTGCTCTAAACAGTGTCTCGGAGGCTATAGGCTTTGTAACAGTGTGAGGAACGAGCTAAAGTTGATTAAATCCAGGCTGTAAATGTGAAGAGTGAAGCTGAATGCTAATAATTAACTAGCAGAAACCAGAAGCCACCGTCAGAACGAATCAAATCAGAGAAGTGGAGCAGAAATGTGTATATTAGGCCGACCTGACCTGATTTCATCAAAACACCTGACGCTTCACCCTTAAACCAAGAGATTTCTAATCTTCAATTTTAATTTAATATTAATTTGAATTTTTTTTTGCATTTTTTGGTGCATTTTATTTATTTAACAATTAAACTTTTTCTTCATGATTATCATAACTGATGCATTTAGCAGTTGTTTTATATTTTAAGTTAAATTTTATTTTTAGCATTATTATATATTTATGTTATGTTATTATTCTTAATACTGATTTTCATTACTGAAAATATAGAATTACGGTTTGTCAATATGAATTTAAGATAACATGATAAATAAATACTTTACAATTCGGATAATAAATTGTCTTTCTATTCTATTCTATTCTATTCTGCAGAAAAATTAAACATTTTCCTCCTGTTCAACATTGTATTGAGACTGAAAGTTTAATTTTATTATTATTATTATTATTATTTTTTGTGTGTGTATTTTCCATTATTCTCTATAGTGAAATACATTAGATTTTCATTAATGTAGAATAAACTTTGAAATTAATATGAATTTATGTTAATAAATGATATGAACAAATAATACCATGATAAATAAAATACTTTACAATTCAGATAATATATTGTAATTTTTATTTATTATATATATTTTTAAATTGTATTACTTTTCTTTGTTACACTGAAAAGAATGTTTTAGAATAATGGCACAATGCGTGCAATCAAATTGAAGACTCATTGGGACAAAGTTGTTATGCATTACTTATTTCAGTTTTAAAGTAAATACATCATATTAATATTAATGAAATAAATGCACAAATAAATAAAACATAAAAATTACCTTTCAAATGGTTAAATTGAAAATTTAAATTATATTTAATTTATTTAAACATGAAAATATCAGGACTGTTATTCGAAAGGTTTGTTGCACTGAATGTTTTTCCTTTACTTTTACTGTAGGTTTTCTGCAAATTGCATAATCATAATAACAGTAATTCTTCTCTCTTGTATTGAATGTGTGTCATGTTATCTGCTTCTGACCGTAAGGTGCAGATAATAACATCTAAAATGACCTGCTTCCTTCTGTGTTTTCCCGTTCTTGCTGAAAAAGCCTCTGTGTCAGGAGTTTGTCTGCTCGTATTACATCAGGACTGCAGTGATCATGGCTTTCAGTTGTGTTTTTATCAGAAGGTGTTTTGTTGAACCGAAGGGAGGAGAGGTCAGTAATTGACTGTTATTCTCAACACTAGTAGAATCAGGTCAGGGGTGAGACGGACACACATACACTTCAGTAACTGACTTTTTATTCCTTACATGTTCAGATACAGTCAGTGCTTGAATGTGTGTGAATCATTACTTTGTTAGGATTGGGTTAATATTTTGGGTTGTGTGTGTGTGTGTGTGTGTGTGTGTGTGCGTGCGCGCGTGTGTGTGTGTGTGCGTGTGTGTGTGTGTGTGCGTGTGTGTGTGTGTGTGGGCACGTGTGTGTGTGCACGCACGCGCGTTTGTGTGTGCGTGTGTTTGTGTGCGTGTGTTTGTGTGCGTGTTTGTGTGTTGTGTGCGTGCGTGTGTGTGTGTTTGTGTTTGTTTGTATGATGTGTACATTTGTGCGTGTGTGTGTGTGTGTGTGTGCGTGCATGTTTGTGTGTGTGTTTGTTTGTTTGTGTGTGTGTGCGTGTACATTTGTGTGTGTGTGTGTGTGTGTTTGTGTGCGTGTTTGTGTGTTGTGTGCGTGTGTGTGTGTTTGTGTTTGTTTGTATGATGTGTACATTTGTGCGTGTGTGTGTGTGTTTGTGTGCATGCATGTTTGTTTGTTTGTGTGTGTGTGCGTGTACATTTGTGTGTGTGTGTGTGTGTTTGTGTGCATGCATGTTTGTGTGTGTGTTTGTTTGTTTGTGTGTGTGTGTGTGTGCGTGTGCATTTGTGTGTGAGTGTGTGTGTACATTTGTGTGTGTGTGTGTGCGTGTGTGTGTTTGTGTGCATGCATGTTTGTTTGTTTGTGTGTGTGTGCGTGTACATTTGTGTGTGTGTGTGTGTGTTTGTGTGCATGCATGTTTGTGTGTGTGTTTGTTTGTTTGTGTGTGTGTGCGTGTGCGTGTGCATTTGTGTGTGAGTGTGTGTGTACATTTGTGTGTGTGTGTGTGTGTGCGTGTGTGTGTGTGTTTGTTTGTTTGTGTGTGTGTGTGTGCGTGTGCGTGTGCATTTGTGTGTGAGTGTGTGTGTACATTTGTGCGTGCATGCGTGTGTGTGTGTGTGTGTGCGTTGTGTGCGTGTGTGTGTGTGTACATTTGTGTGTGTGTGTGTGTGTGTGTGTGTGTGTTCTTGTTTCTGTATCATATCAGGACACAACTCTGTATAATAACATGGGTATGACACAGGTATTACAAGGAGAGGGTGACTTATGAGGACATAACCCATGTCCCCATTTTTCAAAACACTTATAAATCATACAGAATGAGTTTTTTGAGAAAGTAAAAATGCACAAAGTTTCCTGTGAGGGTTAGGGTTAGGTGTAGGGTTGGTGAAGGGACATAGAATATACAGTTTATACAGTATAAAAACCATTACACCTATGGGATGAACACACTTTACACTAAAACAAACCTGTGTGTGTGTGTGTGTGTGTGTGTGTGTGTGTGTGTGTGTGTGTGTGTGTGTGTGTATTGCAAGTAACAAGGCATCATCTAATAAAATATTCACTGATTTGCATATATTTCCAGAACATAAATCTGAAGAAGGTTATGAATATGAATAAAGGATGTTGTGTGTTTGTCTCTTAGGAGCGCCAGTCCTGTGGGAGTGATCCTGACCGCTGTGGTCGGCTTGTCCTATAAAGTAGCGATCGCATATGAAGGGTAAGTGTGTAATCTCTGTCAGTGTTTAGTCATGATCCATATACTGTGTCATGACTGATTGTGAAATAGTTGGATTTACCTTGCATTATAATTTTTTTTGTCAATTCTTTAGTAATTCTTTTGAATTGCTACTACTTCAAAAAAACCAGTGTAAATCACACTTAAATGATCCAGAACCATGCAAAAATTATACATCTTAATTTAATCTTAATTTTACAAATTTTTGTTTATTATGGATGTTTAACGGGTATAGTTTTTAATTTTCTTTTAATTTATTTTTTGTTTGCTTGAAAGCTAAATATCTAAAAATTAAATCAAGAAACACTTAAAATAATTATAAATTAAGTAAATATAAATTAAATAAATAATTTATGAATAAAAAATTATAAATAAAATAAAAATAAAACAATAATAATAGCAACACACCAACAACTGTTTCTCTGTCTGTTTCCTATTTATTTATAGCTTAGATTCAGTAAATAGTTTTTTTTAAGAATTTCTTCTCTTTTTTTCCACTTATAATTTTGTGTTTGTTCCACTTATAATAAATATGTATACAGAAAAATTATAAACAGTTATGAAATTAGATATTATATAATAATTTGTTCTCCGTTACCCTTTGCTTCTAGGTGTAAAATATCTTATATTGGTTAAATCAATTAACCATAATACATAATGCATTAAATTAACACAAATAATATTTTTATAAAAGGATATCTAGGAGTTTATGAGATATCAACATTAAAAAACAACATTAAAAGCACGGGTTTGATGCACAGACATGTTCTTGTTTCTTCTTTATTTCTGAGACACAAGCGCTAAAACTGATGCAAGTTAAGGTCAATCCTCTGCTGTGGCAATAAAAGTTTCAGCAGAAAAGCTGCCAAATTTCCTCCATAGAGACAGGAATAAATATAGGACTCTGACAAGTCTCTATGGTGACCGAGACGGTCAGAGAAGTGCACTTTAATGGCACTAAAACAAAAACAACAGCTCATTAGCAGTCAGACCTGAGCACAGAAACATCGCTCTGAAGCGCTCGTTTTATAAAAATGCTGAATGTAGCTACAAATCCCGATTATTAAACCACTTATTTACTAGAAAGAAAATAAAATACAAAATTATATATACAGGTGCTGGTCATATAATTAGAATATAATCAAAAAGTTGATTTATTTCACTAATTCCATTCAAAAAGTGAAACTTGTGTATTATATTCATTCATTACACACAGACTGATATATTTCAAATGTTTATTTCTTTTAATTTTGATGATTATAACTGACAACTAAGGAACATCCCAAATTCAGTATCTCAGAAAATTAGAATATTACTAATGACCAATACAAAGAAAGGATTTTTAGAAATCTTGGCCGACTGAAAAGTATGAGCATGTACAGCACTCAATACTCAGCTGTGGCTCTTTTGTCTGAATGACTGCAGCAATGCGGCGTGGCATGGAGTGGATCAGTCTGTGGCACTGCTCAGGTGTTATGAGAGACCAGGTTACTCTGATAGTGGCCTCCAGCTCTTCTGCATTCTTGGGTCTGGCATATCACATCTTCCTCTTCACAATACACCATAGATTTTCTCTGGGGTTAAGGTCAGATGAGTTTGCTGGACAGTTAAGAACAGGGATACCATAGTCTTAAACCAGGTACTGGAAGCTTTGACACTGTGTGCAGGTGCAGAGTCCTGTTGGAAAATGAAATCTGCATCTCCATAAAGTTGGTCAGCAGCAGGAAGCATGAAGTGCTCTAAAACTTCCTGGTGTACGGCTGCGTTGACCTTTGACCTCAGAAAACACAGTGGACCAACACCAGCAGATGACATGGCACCCCAAACCATCACTGACTGTGGAAACTTTACACTGGACCTTAAGCAACGTGGATTGTGCGCCTCTCCTCTCTTGCTTTGGGACCCCTGATATTTGGGACCACTCAGCAGCAGTCCAGTCCTTTTTGAAGCGAGACGCTTCTGACGCTGTCTGTTGTTCAAGAGTGGCTTGACACAAGGAATGTGAAGCTGGAACCCATGTCTTGTATTCGTCTGTGTGTAGTGGTTCTTGAAGCACTGACTCCAGCTGCAGTCCACTCTTTGTGAATCTCCCCCACATTTTTGAATGGGTTTTGTCTCACAATCCTCTCCAGGGTGCAGTTATCCCTATTGGTTATACACTTTTTTTCTACCACATCTTTTCCTTTCCTTCTCCACTCTATTAATGTGCTTGGACACAGAGCTCTGTGAACAGCCAGCCTCTTTTGCAATGACCTTTTGTGTCTTGCCCTCCTTGTGCAAGGTGTCAATGGTCGTCTTTTGGACAACTGTCAAGTCAGCAGTCTTCCCCATGATTGCGTAAAACCCACAGAACTATACAGAGAGACCATTTAAAGGCTTTGCAGGTGTTTAGAGTTAATTAGCTGATCAGAGAGTGGCTCCAGGTGTCTTCAACATTGAACCTTTTCACAATATTCTAATATTCTGAGGGACTGAATTCGATTTTCCTTAGTTGTCAGTTATAATAATCAAAATTAAAAGAAATAAACATTTGAGTCTGTGTGTAATGAATTAATATAAAATACAAGTTTCACTTTTTGAATGGAATTAGTGAAATCAACTTTTTGATGATATTCTAATTATATTACTTTTATTATTATTATTATTCTTTAAATAATGTGTTTAATATTGGATTTTAAGTCAATGTTGGCGATGTCTAAAATTGTATTAAGACACAATTTCACATTTTCACAGGACTGCAAAACTTGTAAACCTCATTTATAACATTATATGGAAACTAAAACTGCTAATAAAATGGTTTGCTAACTTTTCCTGAACGTTAAGCACCTAATTTTGCTGACAGTTAATTTTATTTGTTTGTTTGTTTGTATTTTATTTTGCTTTGTTTTTAAACAATTTCTCTGATTTTAGAGTAAATGTTTGTTAATTGTTAATTATATAACATCATCTGAACCTTTGTACATCACTTTTTATTTAATTTTATTTAGCTTTTGTTTTTATTTTACATTTAATTTTTTTTTTGCATAAAAATTTTACATTTACATTTAATGATTACATTTTAATTTGTTAGTAGCCTTATTTAGACCACATCACTTTCGGTTTTATTTGTTTTAGAATGTTTTAAAAATTTTAGAATGTTTCATTTTGGATTTCTGAGTTAATGTTTGCAGTTGCATTTAGACTATTCTGTCCCAAATTAACAGGGTTCCAAGAATCACAAACCCCATATATAATGAATAGACAATAAAGCAGCTTGTAGATGTTTTCTTAACATTTCCTGAAGGTTAAGCACCTCTGTGTCATCAGTGACTGAGGCCCTATTTTCTGCTCTATTTGTGGCCAGTGTCTCTCTCTCTCTCTGTGTGTCTCTCTCTCTCTCTGTGTGTCTCTCTCTCTCTCTGTGTGTCTCTCTCTCTCTCTCTCTCTGTGTCTCTCTCTCTCTCTCACAGTCTGTGTTTGCGCTCATCTTCTCATGTTTGCAGAGCGTTCACTGAGGAGATCTACCGGCAGAGGAGCCAGCGCTGCAAGCACAAGTAAAGATGCTCAGATTCCTGAAAGTGTGGATGCAGAAGATTTCTGATGTAAACACCTGCAGCATTTAAACGACTGTGTCTGATTGATCTGTGTAATATTCTGATGGTATAAAGAGAGTTAACGAGCACATCCATGCTTAACACTTTTACCCGCAATATTGAATGCAAACTGTGAATGCAATGACAATCATCAGCTGTAGCAATCCAATATCCAGCTGCTGCTAATCTGTAGTCTGCTCACATATCATAACCATTAAAGATGTGATTGTGGTTCATTTCCTCTATTCATTCCTAATGCACGTCTGGGCTAAAACCAGCTGTTTTAGGGTCCATTTCGTTCATGTGAATGTACGTTGCTCTGTTTTATTTGAGGATGCATGTTTTTATTTCCAAAAAGGTAAGATGGCACACATCCTGTTCTTTCACTTTGTACAGGTTTCTTCCTTCTCTAATGGTTCAGACCAGAGATTGTCAGCTGAACCCCTTAGATGCCATATATTTCCCCCTGAGAGCTTGTATTCAAGAACGCATTTGCATCTTTATTGCTCTCTGATATTGGTTAATAGTCACATGACATGCAATGAATAAAATATTTAATCTTTTATTAGTGTCTTTTATTTAGCTTTCTTCATATTATTATTATTATTACTCAAATTTTAAAACAATTGCACTATAAAATAAAAATTATAAAAATATAAAATATTATATTTTATAATAACTTTCCCAAATGCACATTAAACGTCAGAATGAGAGTCATAAAAACATCACAATAATCCACCACAGTCCATCAGTTAACATCTGGAGAAGACAAAAGATGAAACAAATCCAGCATTAAGACGTTTTTATCTCAAATCCATAATAACGCTCCTTTGGACTCTCATTCTGACGGCACCCATTCACTGCAGAGCATCCATTGATGAGACACTGATGCAATGCTACATTTCTCCAAACCTGATGAAGAAACAAACTCATTTATCGATGACCTGAGGGTGAGGACAACGTCAGCACATTTTCATTCCTGGGTGAACTCTATCTTTAAAGCATTAACAGACCATGTTATCCTCACAAATCATGACCCCTGAACCAGCAAACAGTCGGCTGTTACTGAAGAACGGTCTCTCAATGATTTTGGATCCCATGAGCGTCTGATATTTGATGTCGTCAGCATGATAACACGATCAATCCTGAACCCTGGGCAGCGGCTCTGACATCATATCTCTTGAAGAATATATTACGTAACACGACCTCCAGACTGTTTTCAAAACAAACTAATCAATCCATTTATTTGCGCACTGTGCCAGTAATTAGTTTTATTAATTTCTTACTTTGGGGTTTCCTGCCGGAGCTGCTCTGTTGTTTTGACTGGGACTGAGGAGGAGAAGAAACACATCTGTTTACTGCTTCGTTTCTTCTTTAAATAATGCCTTAATCACTTTCTCTTCCTCTGTTCCAGTTCTGTTTAGTTGATAATATCCATCTCATTATCAGCTCAGAAGAGTGTGTAGATTCAGTATAGAAGTGTCCTGTGCCACTCAGTTTCTGCCACATCAGCAAAACAATCATATTTTTCCATATTTTATGAGTTGAGTTAAAATTAGTTAAAATGGCCAGACACTGCTTGTGAAAACCATGTCCTATCCATTGCATCGTCTTCACTGGCTTCACATAAAAACAAACGTACAGCAAAACCACTGCAGAATCACAAAAGAGAGCTATTTTTAAAATGATTTGGTCAAAAAGATTCAAAAGTTCAATTGCAATTTTATTTAAAAAAAAAAAAATGAAATGCATTGCATTTAAAATTTAAATTGAATTTAACTGAACCTGACAATGTTTTTTTACCTTCCCAGATAGGACTAAAGTACATCTTTCTATGTAATTTCATTATTATTTATATATTTTGTAATATATAATTGCTGAATGCTGCATTTTTGATAAACTAAAATATGCATAAAATAGCATGACAAAAGATGATTAAAATACCTATTTTTTAATGTTAAGTAAAACTTAATTTGATATTGTTACAAAGTGCACTTTATATAGTAAAGTGATGAATACAGTAATAGCACTAAATATTATCAGCGTCTCGCTTTAAGTGCACTTATATATTACTTTAATCCATGTCATTTATAAAACTTTTTATTATAAATTTCTGTCTCCTATCGTCCTTGAGACTTCCTTGCATTCGTCTCTCTCTCCTCTAATAAACTCTTATGGATTGAATTACCTGACAGCTGACCTACATGAATAAATACAAAGACACAAACCTCTCAGGGTCGTTATAAATGTCAGGGCTGAAGGTTTGATTATGCAGGACCGAGGGTTTAATTGCAGGCCTCGTACTCATTTAATTAGGCATTAGCCTTGTTCAGACCTTAAGAGCACTTAACAACTCAAATTCCTGGAAAGAGCCATTTGAAACTCAATTACAATGTATTTGCTAAGAGCATTAACTCTCAAACACTTGACCTATTTATGTCTATTACAACAATGTGTATGGAATATGATTTGATTTGTCTTATATAACAGCACTCAAGAAATAATGTGCATCAAGTGCAGTTTTAGGTTGACTTCCAAGATGAAGTGTGTTAGACTTGTACTATTTATTTTACAAGCTTATCTTGTTTATTTATTGTTATATATACTGTGCGTATTCTTCTACTCACCAAAATTACAGTAAAGAATATATCATAGAATGTAATTCATTTCTGTGATGTGCAGCTGTATCTTCAGCATCATCAGAGATGCAGGCTTCTGAACTGAGCGCTGATAACAACTTGGGTTGTCCTTGTCCTCTTTAGTCTGGATGACATGGCTTCCCAGTTAAAGAACTTAAAATTTTGATTCGTCTGACCACAAAACAGTGTGATGCAGTGCCGTCTAAGAGCTGAAGATCACGTGCATCCAGTATGGTTTCAGTATGGTTTTCCAGCCTTGACCCTTACACAGAGATTGTTCCAGATTCTCTGAATCTCTGGATGATGTTATACACTGTAGATGATGATAACTTCAAACTCTTTGCAATGTTTCTCTGAGAAACTCCTTTCTGATATTGCTCCACTATGTTTCGCTGCAGCATTGGGGGAATTGGTGATCCTCTGCCCATCTTGACTTCTGATAGACACTGTCACTCTGAGAAGCTCTTTTTATACCCAATCATGTTCCCAATTGACCTAATAAGTTGCAAATTGGTCCTCCAGCTGTTCCTTATATATACATTTATCTTTCCCGGCCTCTTATTGCTACCTGTCCCAACTTTTTTGGAATGTGTAGCTCTCATGAAATCCAAAATGAACCAATATTTGGCATGACATTTCAAAATGTCTCACATTCAACATCTGTTATGTTATCTATATTCCATTGTAAATCAAATATACCCAACATTTTTGGAATCGGGTTTGTATAATATTGCATGTTTTGAACTGTTTTTGTCAGCTGGGGTTCCACCTGCATTAATTTCCTCAAGTCAGAAACTCCTTATACTGCTGTCCTGTGTGTGAATTATCTCTCTCTTACCTCACTGATTCAGTATCTTGGAAACAGCACACACCTCCGTTAGGGCTCGTTTTGGGGTGAACTCGCCCTTTAAGGCTCTTTGAAGCAGCTGTTCGGTTGATATGTGGAACTATAATGCTGTCAAAGTCTGGAACTTTCATTAAAGAATTAGAACGTCCGTCAGCCAATCAGAATGAAGCACTCTAGAGCGCGCCGCTGTGCGGTGACGCGCAGTACTGCGCTTCTTCAGAGAGACTGCAGCAGCAGCACTGAACCTAGTGAACTGACTCCTGTATTTTTATTTACCTGTTACTCACACATCCAGGAGCTGTTAAACACTAACGACAAATGTTGCAAGAGACGCGTCTCTTTCCGTTCCCAAGTTTGAAGTCACAAATAAACATTAACCAGAACTGCGTACATTATTAACGCATCCATTAATTAATGCTGTTTAGGACAGACTGTGTTAACAACCTGCTAGAACTTTCCAGAACTGTACTGCAAAATCAGTTTTGTCGCAAGTGTTCCCATCTTTCAATGAATTATAGAGGCCTTATGTTCATAAACACCCTACTGTGAAATGGAGTGATAAATAACTGGTAAATAAATTCCCATAAGATAGGCTTCCCCAGTAATGTGCTCAGTAGAAACACAAAGACAGCTACGGTGTTATGCATACAAACACTAAAAGCGTACTATACAGGTATACTGACTAAATGACTCAAATATGTGAAGCTGGAGAGCAAAGGCAGTCTTAAGTATCTCGGGATATTTGTAGAAAAAGCCAACAATGCATTGGGGATATTTCTTTTATGCCAAAAATCGAATTAAGTAAATCATGAAAATATTTTGTAAGTCTCCTACCGTAAATATATATATTTATTTTTTAATAGTGATATGCATTGATTTGAACTTAATTTGGACAAATTTAATGCTGATTATCTCAATATTTAGATTATTAGTTTTATTTTTTATTTTTTATTTTATTTATTTATTTTTGCATAGGCCTACTCATTTTCCACATTTTCTAATAGTTGTGTCTTAGCCAGATATTGCCCTATCCCAACAAACCATTCATCAAAGGAAAGCTTAGGCTACTTATTCAGGATTCATCGTTCAAATCTCAATTTCAGAAAAAAAAAATAATAATGACTGGTTTTGTGCTCCAGGGTCACGAATAGTATCATAAACACTCCAATGTGTACATAACCGAGCAATAGAAAATAAATCTCTAATTCTTTGAAATCATCAATTATTAAGTCTACTTTAACAGTGCAGACATGCCTAAAAAAAGCGGGTTTGCAGAAAAATAACATGTTGTTTAAAAAATAAAATAAGGTACAGTAAGGAATTCGACACACGACGTGAAAGTTCTTTTCCTCTCCGTACATTTTCGTGGTATTAGCTGCACCCAGAAGCGCCCCTGTGACGCGATCTGACGCGCTCGGAGGAGGAGCGCACGCGCGGTTAAATAGCCGCTCGTCGCCGCTCAACGCTTCAGACAGCCTCAGCGCGCTCACAAACAGCCAGCCATTCTCCATCACCCACTCTCTCTCACACACACAGAGAGAAACATGATTAAGAAAATGAGTCCCTCGGAGAACGAGTTTGACATCCCGGCGAAGAACTGCTACAGGATGGTCATTCTCGGATCCACCAAAGTCGGCAAGACTGCGATAGTGTCCCGCTTCCTGAACGGACGCTTCGAGGAGCAGTACACGCCGACCATAGAGGACTTCCACAGGAAACTCTACAGCATTAAAGGAGATGTATACCAGCTGGACATTCTGGATACTTCAGGGAACCATCCGTTCCCAGCTATGAGGAGACTATCTATTCTCACAGGTAAATGTCAGATTGGAAACCGGTGTAACTTTGATTTGACATGAGACTCGATTTCTAACCTCTCTCTTTATTTTTTTTTGGCAACAGGTGATGTTTTCATCCTGGTGTTCAGTCTGGACAACCGCGAGTCGTTCTGTGAGGTCCAGCGGCTCAAGCAGCAGATCTACGAGACCAAGTCCTGCCTCAAAAACAAGACCAAAGAGAACGTGGACGTGCCGCTGGTCATCTGCGGGAACAAGGGCGACCGCGAGTTCTACCGCGAGGTCCAGCGCGAGGAGATCGAGCAGCTGATCGCCGGGGACGAGCAGTGCGCGTACTTCGAGATCTCCGCCAAGAGGAACACTAACGTGGACCAGATGTTCCAGAGACTCTTTACCCTCGCCAAGCTGCCCAACGAGATGAGCCCGGACCTCCACCGCAAGGTGTCCGTGCAGTACTGCGACATCCTGCACAAGAAGTCCCTGAGAAACAAGAAGGTCAAGGACGGCGACGCGTACGGCATCATTGCGCCCTTTGCGCGCCGCCCGAGCGTGCACAGTGACTTGATGTACATCAAAGAGAAGGCGATAGGAGGCGGACAGTCAAAGGACAAAGAGAGATGCACTATCAGCTAAACCCGAGCCGCCTCCAGCGCTGCTGCGGTCATTACTACGGGATGCAGCCGTGTCGCTGCAGTCTCTCGGAGGGAGTTGTGCCTTTGCGGTGACTCCGGATAAACCGCGTTCGCACCGGCGGTACAAGTCATCGGCTCGAGCGTGGGAGCGCATGCATGTTATGCTCGCGAGATCTCCTGTACAGAATAGCGACTCTGTTCTGTTCAGTCCGAGCGCTCTGTGATGTGGCTTATCGACTCCATGCTTCAAAAATGTGCTTTCTTAGAACATTTGCCTTGTCGAGTGAGTGCCGAGGGAGACGTGAACGGGGAGCTGAGTTGCAACGTCAGCTGTTTACAATGTTCTGGTTAGATTCGATCACGGTGAAATCAACCTTTGAATGTTTTATTGCGATTTGAACAATTTCTTTTTTTTTACTGTCACTGAATGTATATTTATTCTTCTATGTCGATGTTGAATTTGACACAAACAGAAATAAAATCATTTCTCAAGAATGTGCACGTTTCCTCGTTACTTTTCAGCGAATTTGCAGACATTTCTTTATTTTCCCCACATACCTAACGCAGACAAATACATTAGCTTTAAAACTGCAGAATAACTAGGATGCTCAAACTATTGCATGAGGCATGAGCAAAAAACAAACAAACAAAAAAATACATATATATAATTTCATATGTTCATATTATCTGAAAGCTTGCAGAAAGCTTGTTCCAGATATAAGGAGGCACAAACTAGTCAATACACACTTGATACCAATAAAACACAGCTGGTGATTTATCTATTCTTTGAGCAAATTAAAAATGGTTTCATGATCTATCTGAAAGTTTGCAGATCAAGCCCACTGAGTATATTCCTTAAAACTGCAGAATAATCAGAAAATGCCTTACAGGATTCTTCAACTATTGTCTTTAATTGACAGTAAGATAAAAACTGCATGTCACTCGTCAATAATAGCTTGGAATGAGGAAGTAATGTCTAGCATTCTTTCATCCAAGCATGCACTGTTCTGAAAACTGCAGAATAATATCAAAATATCTTCTGGGAAGCTCAAACTATTGTCTTCTGTTGTGTACACACACTTGGCGCCAAGCGAAAACAGCTTGACATTCATCTGCTGTGGCATGGAATGAGACATGAATATTGTTTCTAAACAATAATAATAATCAAAGATTGCATCCAAACTTACAGATAAAGCTCATCTTGTGTATACATATTCCAAATATATGCTTTAAAACTGGTGTAATGTGAAAATATCTTCTAGGATTCTCAAACTGATTCATTTGTATGTTGTGGACACACTTGACTCCAAGAAAACTGAGTAATCTATTATGGCTCCAAATAAGGCCTTAATAAATGGCTATACCTAAGTGAATGCTTGCTGCTAAATCTCATCTTAAATACTCCAGATTCAATCTATTTACTGCCCAATAATGTGAAAATACTTTCTAGGATTCTCAATATTGTCTGTTATTGGGTACAATAAAAGTGTAAATGACTAATGCATGCTTGGAATGATGCATGCCACAATATTTTCTCTGAACACATCAACAAATATGAATTCATGCAACTTCATTTTACGCAGCTGAAGCTCATCTTGAGTAGAAATATTCCAGATATATGCTTGAACAGTAATCTGAAAATACCTCAAACTATTGACTATTGCTGTGCACAAACTTAATGCAAAGAAAAGGATATGTATAATAATTATTAATCTTATGAATTTAAAATTAGACCCCAAAAAATGAGCACGCTAAAATCTGCATCTAAAAACATAAATATCCCAGATATTTACACACATACTGGTAAAAAAGCCTGAATGCACAGTAAGTCTCTTTGGATAAAGGCATCTGCTAAATGCATAAATTTAAATATAGTCTTTAAAACTACGCAACAACCTGGAAATACCTCTTAGGGTTCTTAAAAAAAGCATTTTGTTGACTTGATTGTTATTGCAATAATTTATTATGGCTTCAATAAGACCCTAATATAGTTTAAGGTCATCCAGGCACATTAAATATAATTTTACATTGAAATGCAAGTAAAAAACCTGTATTAGAGAAGTGATTTTATTTAATGCACAACTACAACAAAGCTGAAGTTTACAGAATCCGGTCGCTAATAACAAGCACGCAATCTTTCAAATGCTATTCACAGAGTAAAAACAATATATATATATATATATATATATATATATATATATATATATATATATATATATATATATATATATATATATATATATATATAAAGTTGATTTAAATAAGTGATACAGTAACTCATCCTTAACGATTCTGCTCTAATATCTAGTTTATTCTTGCATTTATTGACCTCAAACTGAGACGCTAAGCACATGACTGACTGAAAAGAAAAAAAAATATTTATAAAAGTATGCATTTAATTTCACACAGCCTCCATTGTGTGTCCAGACAGCGTTTGGGTGTCTAGAGAGGAAGCATCAGTTCTCATTATTTAATCATGATCATGTTTGGCTTGATTTATGCCTTGTTCATCCGCTGAAGTTGAGATGCATCCAACATAACTAAAGATCTTCCTAAAACCTTCCAGGAAACCTGAGAACTGTGGCATGCAGTGATAGAGATGTGTGTTTGTCCTGTGTTAACCCTTCATCACCCTCTGGATATCTTCAGTCACATTAAATTGATCAAGGCCTGAACTGCATTCCTAGATTTGGAAATATTTACTTTGGCATTCCTGTAATATTGATTTCCATAATCAGTGTCCCAGATATGAAAGCTGTGTAAAAGTTAACAGTCGAGCAGGTTTTGTCTGTTTGTGGACATATTCTTATGGCAGATCTGTGACTGTATGTTTGCCATTATATTCTCATAAATGCATTGTAGAGAGTAAATCGCCAGTGTTTGGTATTGCATGTCAGTTTTGGATAGTTCTCGACACGGGTCTATCAGTGCCATGAACACATGCACTTTTAATGAGTATGAATGCATGATTAATTCACTTTGACCTCAGACATCTGTGATTCCCAACGAGGAGTCGTTTTAAATTTGCTTTGTTAAACCTTTATATTATGCTCAACTAATATAAAATGACAAACATGTTTTTCTTGACTTTGTTAGACAAGTGTTTTGCTCTGAAGCAGATATGTATTCATGGAACAAGCGAGGCATTCAGTCATGTTCATAACAGTCAAACTGAATTTGCGGTCAGTTATATTTCAGTTATAGTGATTAGTGTAAACATGATATTCTAGAAATAGAGTTTAATTTTAGTCGCAGGAGTGTTTGCATCACCCAGAATGCCTAGTTGTTATTGTAAAGGGAATTAAATGTGATTGTTGTTGTTTAGCTGCTTTGATAAGGTTCCAGGTAGAGATGCTTTAATAATAATAATAATAACCTGATTTTATATAGAGGCCTTAAAAGTTACTTCTCAACACAGGCAAAACACACACACACACACACACACACACACACACACGCGCGCACACACACACACACACACACACACACACACACACTAGGCAATAAAATAGACACTAAGTTGAACAAACAGGCAAAATTGAAGCACTTATCAAGTAAAAGCAACAGTTAATGCATTTAGAGCCTTTAGAATAATGTTAAAAGTATGTGTTTACAGTTTGGAATATTTATTAAAATTAACAACTTTATTTATTTATTTATATATTCCAAGTAGTATTACCTACCAAATGTATTATCTATTATTTTCCTGTATTTTTGAGCATGGTCCATAAAAGTACAGGACATGAAAATGAATCTAAAATCTACTTTTGAAATCTTTGTGTGTGTGTGTGTTTGTATGTGAATGTGTGTGTATGTGTGTGTGTGTGTGTGAGCGCATGTTTGCATTTGTGTGTGTGTGTGTGTGTGTTTGTGCGCATGTTTGCATGTGTGTGTGTGTGTGTGTTTGTTGAACAGTGTGATTGTTCTGATGTGACGGTTAGCAAACCCTTGGAGCACGTGCTCCATCCTCAGTTATTATTCATTAATGACAGCCTCCTCCATCACTTCTCACACTGGCTTGTCATTAACAGGATGTTTTGATGAAGCACAATGTTTGCCAATCGTGTTTCCTCACTGCAATATCTGTCTGATTGGTTCTGTAGAAAAGCACAATCAATACTTCTGTCTGTTTGCTTATCATACCACTGAGATGATGAAACCACATCATACACTGGATCACATGTTATGATCCTTCATGTTTTGTAAGATTGTAAGATGTTGAAGTGCACTGTCATGATGCAAAAATAACAACTTCTACTTGTATTCTTTAAAAGAAAGAAAGAAATATCTTAATTGCAAAGGAAGTGAATGTGGTCAGCTTATAATTTAATAAAAGTATAAAAGTTAAAAGGTTATAATTTTTTACAGAAATGTAGAGGTTCAAGGTTCATAGCATTGTACTCTCATGGGGAATTATTTGTTATATTTATTCATGTTTCATATTTATATATCCATTATATAAAGTTGGCTATATCTTGCAGATAAGGTTGGAAGGTAAATTTCCACTTTCAGGAAACAAAATAAAAAAATAAAATGCAAAAAAAAAAAAAAAAAAAAAATCACACACAAAAATTTTAACCTAAAACCTTAAAAAGAAAAACACTTTAAAAAGCTAATAAATTTGTGAAAATTACACACAAAATAAATAAATTGATAAAAAATAAACTTTTTAAAAACTATATAGATATTTGTAAAAAAAAAAAAAAAACATTTTCATAAAAATAAATACAAACGTTCTAAAAAAAATTATAAAGACATTAAAAACTTTGAAAAAAAATATGCACAACAAACACTAAAACATTTTTTTTTAAATAGACATAAAAACTAATATAAATTACAAATTAACAACTAAAACTTAAAAAGAAAGTATATAGACCCTAAACTAATAAAACTAATAAAAATTAAAAAACTAAAACCTTTAAAAAAATAGACATTAAAATCTTATTTTAAAAAGATCACAACAAAATGATAATGTAAACACAAAATATAAAAACAAAATGATAAAATAACACCGCTCTTGTAATGAGAGTGTACTGATTCATATTTTGTATCTATGTCTTTTTGTGACTTTTTCCTCATTTAGGGCAATGAATGTGCATGCAACACACACATTTTTTTCACACCAACAAAACACATATTATTTATTGAATTTTTCAAAGAAATTAAAATAAATTTCTTTTTCTGGTAATCAACATAATTGTGACCCTTCCTGGACAACAAAACAGTAGCACGGGTTTATTGGTAGCAATAGCTGTACATTATATGGGTCAAAATGATAAATTTTTGATTTATGCCAAACATCATATGGATATTAAGTAAAGATCATGTTCCATGAAGATATTTTGTGAATTTCCTACCGTAAATATATCAAAACTTCATTTTTGATTAGTAATATGCATTTTTATTATTTTTTTTTTATATAAAAAATTCAGATTCCAGATTTTAAAATAGTTGTATCTCGGCCAAACATCCAGATATCTCAACTAACCATGCATCAATGGAAAGCCTATATATTTAGCTGATGTATAAACCTCATCAGGACTCTTATGACTGGTTTTGTGCTCCTGGGTCACAAATGCTGTCGACTGAACAACTGAACCCTGTGTAAAATAGTTTGGACAGTGATGCAGACCAAGTTCAGACAAGCAAGCCGTGTGTCCTTCAAGGCAGTGTCAGACACATGAAAAGGTGAAGAAACAGATCGTACTGTACTGATATCGACCTTCTCTTCTGGCTTCAATGACATTTGAGTTGACGCCTAGATGACGCCGTTCTGTTGTTTGGAGGGAGCTGTGCACCCTAAACACATCTACTGGAGTCAATAGGAACACTGGAAACCTCCAGGAAAGGATTTGTTGATTGGAAAATGCAACTCAAAATGAATTTTAAGCATATAACAATTGAGTGCAATATGTGGAATGTGCTAGAAATGCATTGCCAAAAAGTTAATAAGACTTCACGCCTGCTGGAGTTTTTTTTTCCTCTCCAGCTGCTTATGAAATGTTCTACCTGAGCGGTTTCACACTTCACTGCTTTGCAGCATCCGCTTCCTGACGCTTTAGATTCTGACTTAATCAGAAACCAGCTGCTGACAGCTCAGCTAAACACACTGACCGCATTAGTGACCGTCTGCTCCTTTAATGGCACTTTCAATCTTTGAGCGACCTGCAAAAGAGTGAGTTTAAAACCCAGACGACACGCTTGCGTCAAAGCTTCATCGTGTTAGTGTAACCCTCCTGAGGT
Organism: Carassius auratus; assembly: GCF_003368295.1. Classification (NCBI taxonomy): domain Eukaryota; kingdom Metazoa; phylum Chordata; class Actinopteri; order Cypriniformes; family Cyprinidae; genus Carassius; species Carassius auratus. Next base: position 18,311,690 of record NC_039254.1, read on the forward strand.
TTAATGCATCACTAAGTAATCATTACTGTAATTCATTTTACTTTGCCTTGAGAAGTTATGTAACGGTTAATCTTCAGTTGTTCTGTTATTTCATTAGAGTTAGCTACTTCTGACGTAATTGCATTTTAGTCAGTCCAAGAAGAATTTATGCAGTTTTATATAAATTATTTGAATGCAAGTTTTATGTCTATCCTTGTATTGTTTAACTGGTGGAGGTTGAAGATGTAATTAGTAGCTAGTAATTAATTATTTGTTGTTGAGTCACTTACCAAATTATACCCTGATGGTATCTCAATAATGCTTAAATAAAACTGCACCACATTTGATTTTTAGACTGCTTGAAATGTTTTTTAAGTTATTTGTTTGACGTTGTAATTTTGTGAGTCATGAATTTGCATGCAAAGTTTCAACATGGTGTAAAAAATACTAAAATGGTGTTTTAAAAATAATAAATAAAATAAATAAATATTTTTGACAAGCTACAATAAAAGTTTTCTACTTCTTTTTTTTTTTTTTTAATAATAAAAAAAAAAAAAATAAAAAAAAAAAAATGGGGGGAATGCATGTAAACCAAAATAAGCATTTATACAAAATGCCTATTTTGGTTTACATGCATTTCACAAAAAAAAAAAAAAAAAAAAAAAAAAAAAGCATAATATATGAAATACATTGTAACATTATTTATTATATTTTATCATTACAATATATATTATTATTACATTTAAATTAATCGTTCGGTACAGTGCACCTACATGTTTTTACATTGCACTTATGTTTAAAAAAATACCTGTATATAATGATGTCACTGTAATTACATTTATAATTACACTGTTGACCCATCCCTTACATTTTAAACCCAAACCAGCAAACCAGTATCACACCTCAGTAGCAGCTAAAGTGTTTTGTAGTACAGTATGAACACAATTAATACATTCTACTCATTTTCTGATGTAAGTACATAGTAGTTAAAGGGATACTTCACCCCAAAATTTTAATTCTGTCATCATTAACCCACGCTCATGTCGTTCCAAACCTGTATGAGTTGCTTTCTTATGATGAACATAAAAGAAGATATTCTGAAGATTGCTGATAAGTGTAATGTACTCTGTAAAATATTTTGAAGATTGCTGGAAATCATACAGTCGGTGGTTGCCATTCACTTCCATAGTAGGAAAAAAAAATACTATGGAAGTCAATGGCAACCACAAACTGTTTGTTCAACATAAAAAAGCAACTCATACAGGTTTGGGATGACATGAGGGTCAGTAAATGATGATGAAATATTCACTTTTGGGTGAACTGTCCCTTTAAGACCACGTTATATAAACCTGACGTGTGTGTATTATGACAGTTGTTGGTTTTTTGTCGCATTGCTATGTTTCTCTTTTGTAAGACGCTTTGGATAAAAGCATCTGCTAAATGCATGAATGTACGTGTATATGTGTCTCAATCTCAGTCACACTTGTGTAGAGGTTTAATGTGAGGAGTATTCGACATGTACAGATCTGGAGAAATGAAACACAAACCCTCCACTGAGGTGTGAGATGTTTTCTGATTAGGTCACTAATGGAAATGGAGATGAAATAATCAGTCTTACAGTTCAGTTTAAACTGTTATTACGTTACTGGCATGTTATTATACTTTTCCTCTCATTTGCCACTTACTGAGTTTGAGTCTGGGCACCTGAAATCCCCGCTCCCCTCCTTAAAATCCAGCTCAGACCAGCATGGAGCTCAGTGCACGGATTTCTTGAATAATGTGTGCGAAATGCATAGTTTAGTTTAGATGCATTTGATATTTAATTAATTGCAACATATATATTTTTGTTTAATTGCATGTGATTCCATTTTAATTTTAGCATGCTTTAAATATTATATTATAATTATATTATATTATATTATATTATATTATATTATATTATATTATATTATATTATATTATATTATATTATATTATATTATATTATATTATACTCACTTTTATATAATGATATATTTTTATGTAAATTTCCAAGTAGCATTTTTTTTTTTTTAGGTTAACTATAATATTCTTGTTTCTGATCGAACAGTCTGGTTCAAGCACACAATCGTCCTGTACTCTGTTTTTCAGCAGGGTAATTATCATCGGTTACATAAGCTCCCAAACTCACTCACCCAAGCCAGATTCCGCAGGTTTCTTCCTAATTTCCTTTAAGAGTCCATAAATTGGATCTGTGTTGTGCCAGACAGGACCTTCCACAGCACACACACTGTCTGATTGTATTCAGACGCTCCTTTCGCGTCTCCATGACGTGTGTGTGAACAGACACTTTCTGTAGTCGTGAAATAGTTTGCTGTTTTTCCAGGCTTTGAGAGACAGTGTGCATCTACATATGATGGCCTCATTACGTACTGTATGTACATGCAACGGTAAAAAACGTTTTTGTTTAAACACACTTGACCTATTCATGAAACATGAGAATATTTCTAAATAAATCGTTCTTAAATCCATGCATATGTAAAATGCAATGGCTCACTGTGTCATTTAAATACTTAGACATTAAACTAAGTATTTTGATAAATCTATAAATTGCTAATTTAATGCAGTGCTTATGAATAAATATTAATATGGAAGATATAATCACTTTACAGTGTTGCTGCAATCAGAGAAGAGTGAATGCAGCATGAATATCAGTGGAAATATACAGTAGTTCAAATAAAAATTCAATAAAAGCACACTGTTAAGTATTAATTATTGGCCTCATCATTAATGCTGTCTTATCTTATGCAGAAAATCTTAAATTACATTACCGTACAAAAGTTTGGGGGTTTTGAATGTTTCTTTTTTATTTTATTTATTATTATTATTTTTTTAAGAAGTCTCTTTTGCTCACCACGGCTGCATTTATTTGATAAAAAAAAAAATAATAATACATTAGAGTTTTTGGAAATTCTCAAAGCTGTATTTTCAGCATCATTCCTCCAGTCTCCAGTGTCACATGATCTTCAGAAATCATGAAAATATGATTTACTGCTCAAGAAACATTTCTGATTATTATCAGTGTTGAACACAGTCTTGCTGAACAATATTTTTTGTGGAAACCGTGATGCATTTTATTTTTCAGGATTCACAGATGAATTGAAAATTCAAAAGTAAACCATTTATTTTAAATAAAAATCTTTTGTAACTTTATACATGTCTTTACAATCCCTTTTGATTAATTTAATGCATCTTTCGATGAATAAAAGTATTAATTCATGTCAAAAATCTTACTGACCCCAAAATTGGTAAATAAATAAATACACAAATAAATGAATAAATTATTTTTGAAAGAAAATTGCGTGTTTTTTTAAATATTTTTTTACTTGAATAATATGTTTGATACTTAATGATTTGAGTAATTTGTCTACTTCTGCACACAGCTTGTGAAGCCAAAAGCTGCATGTTTGTAGGAAACAAATCCACCATTTAGACATTTTTAGCTAAAATATGACTCCATAATCCACAATAACACTTCCTCCAGTGAAATAGTGCATCTCCTGTTGTCTCTCACATCAAAATCCAGACACATTTGTTTAGATCTGTTTAAACGCTGCTTGATCTGTGCAGATTTCTCTCCTGATTCAGACCAGAACACTTTATCACTGGAGGAAACATTACTATGGATTATGGACACGCAGCTTTTGTCTTCTCCAGATGTTCACTGATGGACTGGAGTGCTGTGGATTATTGTGATGTTTTTATCAGACTCTCATTCTGACGGCACCCATTCACTGCAGAGCATCCATTGATGAGACACTGATGCAGTGCTACATTTCTACAAACCTGATGGAGAAACAAACTCATCTCGGAGGGTAAAATGTTAAGCAAACGTTCATTTTTGGATGAACTAATCCTTTAATTTTAATTTAATAATGCTTTTTTTTTTTTTATCATAGCTGTAAAAATGACTAAACGGACTGTGAACTAACATGAACAATTAGCTGATGCATTAAGACATGAGACCTAACAAATACACACAAAGTTTTAGTTAAACTTTTTTAAATATTTTAAAACTCTTATGCAAAGAGCATTAAAATATTTAAAATCCTGCACTGTGTCAATTCATATGAAAATATTATTAGGTTTTTATGAAAAATTCATATTTTCAATAATAAAAATGCCAAACCAGAGCATTTTCTCTGCCGCTTTCAGACTTTGTGAAGTCTTGTTACTCTTTCATTACGTGCCTCTTTTATTAATGTTCTCAATTTGCTTTCCGCTCCTTTGCTAATCCATCTTTCTATACAAACTCTTATGTAACAGTGTTCAGAAGCAGGGTTTCTAGTTTCCTTCGATTGCCGTCTCCACGTGGAGGTCCAGAAACATGTGTTCGGTCGAGTGACTGATTGAAACGGACCTCCGTTGATGCTATCACAATAAACGGGATTATCTCATGCTATATTTGTGTTTGTTTGTGTAGTCGTGTTGTATGAGTAAGAAGTGTTCTACACCTAAACACTATTATTAAGCTATAAATATCATGCAAAACTAAGATTAGGCTTATTGAGGATTATTAAATGATCATTGTTTAGAGGCCTTGCCAGCGTCTGAATGAATCCTCAAGGCAGATGACATCAACAACACCAGTTTATATCAAGGATGTTGTGTTCATGAGTGGAGCGAGGGAGGAATACACTGTAAAATGTAATTAGTTGACCTTACTTAAAAAAAGTATGCAAACTCATTGCCTCAAAAAAATTAAGCAAAGTAAGCTTAAGATTAGTGAGTTAGAAAAGCTTGTTTATTTTAAGTGTGCAGTACTAAATCAAGTAGTACCACTAATACGTTTTTTTTATGTTCATGTAAGTTAATAGACATGATTTGTGTTAACTTAATTTTTTCATGTTGTGTGGATTGCTTGATATAAATTTAACCCCACTTAGAATTACTAAATACCTACAACTTAACATTTTTAGTTCTGCGCACTCTTTTTTCAAGTTCACTTAAATTAAAGAAACCAATTTCCTTGAATGGGTCCTTGTTGCAGCTGCCCAGGTTTAGGTCCAACCTGTGGCCTTTTTTCTCTCTTTATCTATTTTTGCTGTTACTATCTGATAAAAGCAAACAAACCACAAACATATACTTTAAAAGAACACTCACTGGGTTGATTCAGCTCCATTACAACATTTATTCAATGCACATTAGAGTACAAACAGCAGTTAAACAACAAAGTTGTTGTTTGATTTAACTGTAGAAAATAAAGGAAAAATATAAAAAAATAAAACCACATTTCTGTGAGCTAATAAGAGTCTCCCAATATTAAACAGGTAAAAACCTGATAACTACAGGACTTCAGTGTATGGAAAAATCAGTGCATTTCTGATCAAAGCTGTAAGTACAACGAATGCTTTTGTTTCCCAAATTGAACAGTCCAAAGATTAAACCACCACAAAGAAAAAAAAAAAAATCACTCCTTGGGGTTTGTATTTGTACTACATTAAAACTATTAAAAGTTTTCCAAAAACACAAATGTAAACAGGACAACCTTGCTAGGTTATTTTCTGTCATTATCATTTAATAACAACTAACAACACTTTGCAAACAGCTCTATTTCCACCATTAGCATACCTGCATAACATGGTACAGACTTCCATGGAATTTTTCTTTTCCTTTTTAAAATGAGATCGTAATTTAGCGTGAACAGTTGCATGAAAGCATCAAACATTAATGACTGCAAAGCTTACAAAGTGCTATCTGACAGCTGACGGCTCTTTACTGTTCTAACCCAAAAGACTGTTCTTCAGAGTTAACAGTTTTGATGGGAGTTTTTTTCTTTCCCAGTCCAAGCATCACAGTCTGAATGAGGTGGAGTGTATTTGCCATGCATTTTGGGTAATCCAAATGCAATACATATGTAAGTCCAAACAACAGACAAACTGCCTGAGGCAAGTTTTTAATATGATCCATGACAATACCTCCCTCCAGAATGATGGCAGTGGAGATGGGCTGGAGGTCCACTGAGCTTTGACCCTCATGAGGACTATGTTCACTGACAACTGTCAGCACACCAACAGTGATGCATTCTAGGGCCTCGTCTCTCGTTGTATCCTACAAAGAAACACATTCTTCAGCATTGCAATTTATGCTATTCTAAAACATTTATTTTTAGTTTTGTAATGTTATCAGAGAATATGGCTTTAAATATGTTTTCACACTGGATTGTTACAATAAAGCAAACAAAAACCTTTTCAACCTAGACTCCAACTCCTTAGATTTTAAATTAATGAATGTGTATAACGTTTATGTGGAAAATTTTATTTGTATTTACTGGCTGTTTACATATCTCTCAGATTAGTTGTAGAGGTATTGCTATACAAAATACATCAGTCACTGTACAAAATGTATATTGTATATCGAGCGGATAGAATTACATATTCTATGTCAACACAGGTATAGTTTTATATTCATGTAGACAAACTTTTTCTTATGTGCAAGTACTTACAGAGCAGGTCTTATAGAATTCACTGGATTCATCACAGAGTAAAATGGGAATGCCTTTGAGGACAACAGAGCGAAGTACTGTCACGTCTGGTGTCTAATGATACACAGAGAGAGAATAGACCAGTTAACAGAGTAATTTGCAAGACACAAGCAGACAGGAAATAAAATAGGTTGGTCTGAATCGGCTCATTTGATGAACTATCATACAGATCAAAAGCAAAATGAACCTACTTACCTTAGAGCTTATGTGCTGAATCAGCTCCCTGAGTTTCTGGCCAACAGTTCCCTTCTTTGTTTTGAAGAGTTCGATGAAACGTGGTGCGTACTGGTCCTGAGCCTCAAAAAAGTCTCCCTCAAGATTCTTACTGGCGATTCTATTAAACTCAGCAAACACCTGAAGTAGAGAGAGGGGTGGGTAGGGATGGAGAGGTGGCAGAGGTATTAACATTCCAACAAGTGTTTGGATTTCTAGCCACACACCTTGAATTTATTTTTGATTTGCATTATTTTATTGGTTGAGAATTAAAATAGCTTACCTGTCTCTCTGTGAAGAGTGCTGGCCATCGTTCAACCATTTTCAACCAGGATTGCTACATCCTCACATCCAGCTTTTCGAAGCTTTGTGCGATAATTGGCCATCTTAAATTTAAGGCTGTTTTTCCAGCCATACCATTTGTGTGGTCCAGGCTCAGCGAGGCAGGGGTATTTTCTGATCAGTGCTTGTGCAACACTGCTGAAGTCATCATCTTGATGGGCTATAAGTCGACCCCACAGTATCTATAGAGACAGTCCAGAAATACTAATTACATCAAATATTTGAAATTCAAAATATGCACAAAATATTCTGTATGATGAAATATACTATAATGATGAATTAATTTTAACACACAAGAAAGATTTAATTTGATTTTCTTTTGTTGTAATCCAACTGCTCTGATGGAAGCATAACTTTTACTTTAGCATACAATAATAATACAGTTATTATTTTAAAATACCTTTTACTGCTGGGACTACCTATGTGTGGATTGATCACCATCTGCTTGAGCCTGGAAGGGGACAATTAAAAAAATAATACAACATTTTAACACAACCTTAGCTCACCACAACTCAAATACAAGTACATGTGAAAACTATAACATAAGCCTATAACCCACAATGACAGTTCCCAGTATTAAAATGTACATATGTACAAGATGACCTTAAAGAATAATGTAAGCCACTGAGTATGCCAGCAAATACATTCATAACAGGCTATGATAAACGGAGTGTAAAAATATTTTCAGACAGGGAGACTCTACTCCTCTGTACCGAGTCTGATCTAGGTACTACACATGGTAACCATGGAAACGGCACAGCTACGAATATCGACTAGTGTTAAGTGCTGAGGGTTAAATAAAATAAAGTTAACGTAGTTGACTGTGGTGATATCCCCAATCATATGTCGAAACACAGTGGTAATCCTGTCTTTGATAAAGACAAGACTGTTATTAACTTTACAGCCTATCTTAAAATAAAATGATACATCCAGACTTGTTCTGATGTTCTGCCTGAGTTTATAAACAACAGTTATAAAGCTCAGTAAACTCACAAACCACCGGGATCAGTTTGTCATCATGCTAGTCAGTACTCGACAAAAGTTACTGGCATGGCAGATGGGCGCGGGCGCAGGCACGGGCACGTTCGCATGACGAGCACGCCCGCGACCGTTACACTAAAGTTTTTCCTCAATTTGAACGTGACTAGTCTTTAAAGTTACCTGTTTTCAACACAGAGGAAGTTTTGGATTGAAAAAATAATGAAGTATTGACCAAGTTTCATCAAAATATAGCCACGTTATGTCCATGTTAGTTAGCTAGCTTTAACCGACATTACTACACACACATCAGTACTAGCAAGCACACACTGACGCTGATTTAACGTACAGAAACAAAACGGTCTGCACAAGGTTAAAATATTTACTCACCAAATGAGTGTGCCAAGCACAAGAATCGCTGATATGATGAAGATAAACAAAAGCCCAGTTGAAGCGATGTTTAGGTCCAGCTCCACCTGGTCAGTTCAGTTGCAGGCACGATGTGACATCTCTGCAAATTTACGAATCCCGCCACGCCAAGACCCGCCCTACGAAGCAGCTTGATTGGTTGGGGTTAGGCATTTCACCTGGATTGGTTAAGGTTAGTCAGGGGATATGACCTGTACAAATCAGGTACGTAAGCATGGACGCCTGGCCAATAGTAGCTATTGAAGGGAGGGGCCATAGTGGTGAACAAATATCGCCGTCTAGCGTAGAGAGGACTGATCTGCGCATGCCCACAGATCATGAACTTACTTTTTCTAAATTAATCTAACTCAAGTAAACTGAGCTGGTAAGATTTTTCAACCTCAAAGTACAAGTAACTTACTAAAAGCAAGTGTAAATAGCAGGTTGATAAAAACTGATTAAAGTCAAATTAATATTTTTAATTAAATAGCATGTTTGCATTTACAGTGTACGAGCATGTCGGTCCATGTGACTCATGTGTACGTATTCCTGAGTACGTCAAATGAAGCAACTCAGTCCCGGTTTAGTCACAGAGCACCGTCTTTCCCGGAGCACTTATGTGAAATCAACAGACATATACTTTACGAATCACATAAACCACAATGATTGTTTTCTGTATGCTTGATACACAGATGGATGATATATAGTGTCACATTGACCTGCACGTCATAGCAATAGAGTTAAAGTCATCTCAACCTCTCTCTCTCCTACGCTTTTAGAAAATGTGATCATCTGGAAAGCTTTTGGATGTTATCTTATAAGAAACAAGTGCTGTTTTTAAAGGAATAGTTCACTCAAAAGGCCATCCGAGATTAGGATGAGTTTGTTTCTTCATCAGGTTTGGAGAAACGTAGCTTTGCATCAGTGTCTCATCAATGGATGCTCTGCAGTGGATGGGTGCCGTCAGAACAACAGTTTCTCACCTGATTCAGAATAGACCAGTTTTTCACTGGAGGAAATTTTAGTATGGATTTTTTTCTTTTTTCTCATACAAACACACAGCTTGTGGCTTCTCCAGATGTTCACTGATGGACTGGAGTGCTGTGGATTATTGTGATGTTTTTATCAGACTCTCATTCTGACGGCACCCATTCACTGCAGAGCATCCATTGATGAGACACTGATGCAATGCTGCATTTCTCCAATTTTGGATCACCAGGACACGACAGACAAGAAACAAAACACAACAAGCAAATAGGCAGCGACACTCAGAATAATGGTGAGACACAGAGACAATCACAAAAACCGGTTAGGACTGACAACACATGAGAGGAAGTGAGCACAATATACAGGAGAGAAGAACACCAGGAACAAGTGGGAACACTCCTACAAACAAGGAGAGAACAAGAGGGACAGGTGACGACACTAACGAGACTAACGAGGACTAAACAAGGGGGCGTGGCCACGGGAAACAAGGAGGCAGGACGAAAGGAGCACATTGCAGACAACACAGACACAGCCATGTGCTCACACACACAATGCAAACAAGGAAACATTACACAATAACAAAACAGACAAAGCACAGAGAGCAGGATCATTACAAGAACGTTTGCATTGTTAGATATAATATTCAGCATATGTAGTTGATCATCTAAGTATAACATGCATTAAAAAATTTGCATGCACACACTGCAGAAACAGTAGCACTGTATGTTTATGCTATTCTGAACACAACCACCCTTAGCCTGTCTGACTTTCTCACATTGTGTTGTTACTATAATCAGTGAAGTTAAAGTTTAAGGATAAATGCTTCATATTTGTTCAAAATTATGTCTTAGACTTTTGTTGCATGTGCAAAACAATTAAAATTGAATAGAGGAGTCATGTGAGTGGTTACTAAAGCTGTGTTTGTAATTCTGGTTTAAGGACAGGCAGAAGAATACATGTTTACTTTGCTGATTAATTACACAGAAGTAAACGGGCAAAACTTGATGTTTCCATCCTTGTACAGTACATAAGTGTCTATGTGCAATGTGTTTTTGCTGCGATGTATAATGCAAACTAAAATAGTGATATCAAATTTTCATTTAAACATCTTGTATTTTTGGAAAATACCCGTAAAGCTGTTTTCGTGTACAAAAAGTAAATTATTATAAATTAGTCGTGTTGTTTTTCTTGTTTCATGTGTCACAGTAATGATAAATCTACAGGTTATTTAGTGCTGTAACATCCTAAAGTTTGCATTTTCAAAGTTTTTCATTATAAAAGTAAATCATGTTTCAATGTCAGGAGTTTCTGTCGGGACGAAAGTAACAGTTGTTGTTACTTTCTCCCGCTACAATGAAAAGAAGTATTTATTTTGTTCTGGTACATGCTATTTTGTGAATTTCTGTGTCTTGCATCATTTATTAAAAATGTTTATTCCATATTATACCAAAAGAATATGTCTGAATCAGGTTCAGAATGACAGACCGAGGTCTGGCTTTATCCAGAGGGTGCTTCTGGACATAGAGGAACATCTCTCTCTGGGCATCGGCATACGTTGCATTTAGTTTTTTTTTTTTTTATTTCAGCCATACCTTGGTTTTTACACCTCCACCTATGAATTTGCAGTGTTTCCAGAAGTTTTAATGCACATTTTGAATTTATGCATGAAAACAACTGGATGGAAACATGAATTGGCCTACTGTTACAATATGTTTAGAATTTATATTATGCTAATCTAATTAAATTTTGTATTGTTCATTCTGTTAATTTTTTTAAATATAAAAATAAATTAAAACTTATTTTTTAAATTAAACACTTATTTCTGAGTTACTGGCCACAACAAAAATATATCTCTGTCTACAACATTATCTTTTAAAAAATATAAGATTTTCTGTTTTTTTTTTTCTTTTTGTTTTTTTTCTCCCCTATGTATGATCTTTAGTTACATTGTATCTGCTAATATTATAAATGGGTCTGAACTAATATTTTTATTACCTAGCTTTAACAAAGAATAATAAATACTGTAACAAATTAATTGATTATTGTTGGTTTATTTTAGTTATACATTACCTAGCATCACCTTATTGTAGTGCTACCAGATTAATTAATGCACTTTAAAGCATTAACAATTGTAATTCAACTAATGAACTAATTCACAAAGATGAATAAATATGTAAATTAAAATATTAGAAATATTTTTAATAATAAAAACTAAATCATTTTTTCTGCAGATCTCAGAATTTTCATTAAATGCCTCTTTTATTAATATTCTTAATCTGCGTCCCGCACCGATGCTGATCCATCTTTCTGTACAAACTCTTATGTAAGAGTATTTGAATAGAAAAAGATATATCTCTCTATTATTTCATCTTAATATTAACAAAACAGGCCTTATGGTAAAGTGTTGATACTCTTTTTAATAAATAAAACTTCTGGTTTTAATAAATGATGTTGACATGTTAACAGATGTAGTTAATTAATGTTAACAAATCATACCTTAATGTGAAGTGTTATCGAGGAGAAATTTGTGAGCATGTTATTATTTTCATAAATCTGTGCAGTGATGGATGTATTTTTATCTGCTTGACACTGAGTTGCAGTCTGGTTGCATTCGTTTATCTGTTTCTCCAGACAGTGGAAGATTAAATCAGCCGTGTGTGTGTGTGTGTGTGTGTGTGTGTGTGTGTGTTTAGTATCACTGATAGCTGGAGGCCGGTCACTTATCTAATGACCCAGAGAAGTGAAGCATAGACTGCTTTCCCTCAATGACCTTCCCTTGGATTGTCGACACCCCCCCCCCCCCCCCCCACACACACACACACAAATTAGTGAGTGCTTCAAAAAACAAATATGATTAACCTATATTCAGAAATAAATGCTCATTTGTGTAAATATGTAAATAACATCTCCGGAACCAGAAACATAAAACAACTGAGCCGATCCTTGAGAAAAAGAAAGATATTTTGTATAACTTTATTATGTATATACTATACTTAAAAATACTTTAATTGCATGTTCTTTACAATTAAATGAAAATCTATTATAGTTTACTTTAATATAAATGCATTTATTTTCAATTTCAAGTTCAAGTTCAAGTCTGCTTTATTGTCAATTTCCACATGTACAGTACATACATACAGAGAATCGAAATTGCGTTACTCTCAGACCCGGGTGCATACAGATAACATTAACATTAAAGCCTAAAAAAAATCTAGATCAAATATAAAATGTAGATACAACTATACAATAAGGGAATGTAAAAAAAAAAAGGCATATAATTAAATTAAAAATAAAGTTAAATAAAGCAGCGCAAGGCAAATGACAGAAATAGTGCAAATCAATGAAGTGAACAACAGTGCAGATAAAAGATTTTTAGTGCAAAAAAATCCCTTATTAAAAATATCTTATTAAGTCTGATTAAAGTGACAAGTGACAAAGGGCTCAAGAGCAGTTATTTTACTGACTGATGAGGCAGTGGAAAGACGTCAGTTCCATGCCGAATGAGGTAGTGAGCAGACCAATGCTGCACAAAGTGACTAGTGCATGCCATCATATAATTAGTGTGTGTGTGTGTGTGTGTGTGTGTGTGGGGGGGGGGGTTCATAGTTCAGTGGTGCCTGGGGCAGAAGAGGGGGGGGGGCAAGTTCTGGAGCAATTCAGCTTCCTGACAGCCTGGTGGATGAAGCTGTCCTTCAGTCTGCTGGTCCTGGCCAGTCTCCTCCCTGATGGCAGCAGGCTGAAGAAGCTGTGTGATGGGTGGGTGGGATCACCTGCGATGCAGAGGGCTTTGCGGGTGAGACGTGTTCCATAAATGTCCTGGAGGGAGGGTAGAGAGACACCAATGATCTTCTCAGCTGCTCTCACTATGCGTTGCGAGTCTTTCGGCAGGACGTGTTGCAGGCTCCATACCACACAGTGATGCAGCTCGACAGGACTCTCTCGATGGTGCCTCTGTAGAAGGTGTACATGATGGGGGCCGGGGCTCTGGCTCTCCTCAGTTTGCGGAGGAAGTAGAGATGCTGTTGTGATTTCTTGGCCAGTGCTGCGGTGTTTTCAGTCCAGGAGATGTCCTCTGTGATGTGCACACCCAGGAACTTGGTGCTGCTCACTCTCTCCACAGTCGCACCGCTAATGGTCAGAGGAACGTGCTGAGTGTGTGCTCTCCTGAAGTCTACAACAATCTCCTTCGTCTTCTCCACATTCAGAGAGAGATTGTAGTCACTGCACCACCCAGCCAGGCGGCTCACCTCACTCCTGTAGTTTGTCTCATCTTTGTTGCTAATGAGACCCACCACCGTTGTGTCATCCGCAAACTTAATGAAGAGGTTGGAGTTGTGGGACGGTGTGCAGTCATGGGTCAGCAGAGTGAAGAGGAGGGGGCTCAGCACACATCCTTGGGGGGCCCCAGTGTTCAGTGTGATGGTGCTGGATGTGTTGCTGCCAACCTGTACTGCCTAAGGTCTTCCCGTCAGAAAGTCCAACAGCCAGTTGCACAGCGAAGTGTTGAGCTCCAGCTGACTCAGCTTGTAGATGAGCTGTTGTGGGATGATTGTGTTGAATGCTGAATTGAAGTCTATGAACAGCATTCTGACATAAGAGTCCTTTTTGTCCAGATGTGTGAGTGCTGAGTGGACGGCAGTGGAGATGGCATCATCGGTCGACTGGTTGGACTGATATGCAAACTGGAAGGGGTCCAGGGAGGAGGGGAGGGCAGACTTGATTTGGTGCATGAGTAGCCGTTCAAAGCACTTCATGAGGATGGGGGTAAGTGCAACAGGACGGTAGTCATTGAAGCAGGATGGAGATGGCTTCTTCGGGACTGGGATGATGGTGGTAGTTTTAAAGCATGTGGGAACAACAGCCTGACTCAGTGAGATGTTAAAAATGTCTGTGAAGACATCAGTGAGTTCTGCTGCACAGTCTTTCAGTACACGCCCAGAGATGTTGTCAGGACCCAGGCTTTGCGTGCATTGATCCTGCTGAAGGATCTCCTCACACTGTCTGGGGTCAGTGTCATCACCTGGTCGCCGGGAGGAGGTGGAGTCTTCAGCTCATTCAGTAGAGATATGTTGCTGTCACAGGTCTGCGGTGGGGGCTTGTAGTCCGTAATGGTCTGTATCCCCTGCCACAGGTGCCTAGTGTCTCTGCTGTCGCTGAATTGGTGAGCTATCCTCCTGGAGTGCTGTCTCTTAGCCTCTCTGATGCCGCGGGACAGGTTTGCCCTGGCTGTTCTCAGGCCCACCTCATCTCCAGCTCTGAAGGCAGCGTTACGCATCTTCAGGAGTCTGTAGACCTCCCCTGTCATCCACGGCTTCTGGTTGGCCCGGACAGTGATAGTTTTTGTGACCGTTACATCATCAATACACTTATTGATGTAGGCAGTAACAGTCTCTGAGTACTCCTGGAGGTCAGTGGTGTTATTGCATGTGGCAGCCTGTTTAAACATGTCTTGAAGAACCTCTGATGAGCCTTCTGGCCACACTTTAATCTGTTTATCCGTTTATGCTATATTAAAATATATTTTAATGTAATTAAAATGCTTCATGTATTTAAATGTTTTAAAATTCCAAATGTGAAATGATGTTGTTATTTAGTACATTTAAAATGTATTAACTTTAAGTGCAATAATTAATAACACACTATATACAGTGTCTAATCAAGTACTTTACACATGCTTTAGTATGTTAGTCGACATCAAAATAAGTGCACTCGCACATAATGATTTAGAAGTAAAACTTTTAATGTAATGTTTTTGTAAGGTGCATGTTTAAGAAACATAGTCATGAAAGTGTCTCTCACTCACTTATTTCATTAATATTATGTTATCTGCATAGAATTTTTGGGAACACTTTATTTTGCAATGTACTGTACTTGTTACAAATATAACATGTTGCTAAGAATATAGTAAAGGCATCTCAAAATATAGTGCAAATCAGTTAAAGTCATCAACATCGCTGATGCAAAGCAATGATTTTTCTTTTCTTTTTTTAATGCAGATTAGTATCTAAAAGGTTTTTATTCATTCTGAGAGGATGTTAGCTGTCACTGTAGCTAATATCAAGCTTATTTACCACGATTCCTCGTGAATTAAAGGTTGAGTTCAGCATAATGTTTGTGCAGTTACAGGCATTGTTTATTAGAAAGAAGCAGTGTGCAGTAATGTCCAAAGTATAGTAACTATTGGATCTGTTTCTGTTTCAGTACAGTGTATGAACGTTGTCATCATGCTCAAAACCCTCTGGAGAGTCGAGTCTCAGCATTGGTGATCATGACAGAGTCTTGAGCTTTGTGTTCTCACAGACTGTGATACTGTGACTCTACACTTTCAGTTATTGAGGCACAAATGGATGTGTCTGTGTGTCTGTGTGTGTGTGTGTGTGTGTGTGTGCGATGGTATTCACTATGTTACCAGGATAAAGATAGTAATACCAGAAAAGTTTGACCTTGTGGGGACAGCTCCCATGAGGAAAACAGCTTATAAATCACAGTTTTTAGAGTAGAAAACCATTACGTCCATGGAATGTCCCCCCCAAAAATGGAAACCATATGTGTGTGCATGTGCGTATGTGAGTGTGTGTGTGTGTGTGTGTGTGTGTGTGCGTGTGCGTATGTGCGTATGTGAGTGTGTGTGTGTGTGTGTGTGCGTGTGCGTGTGTGAGTGTGTGAGTGTGTGTGTGTGTGTGTGTGTGTGTGTGCGTGTGCGTATGTGAGTGTGCGTGTGTGTGTGTGTGTGTGTGTGTGCATGTGCGTATGTGAGTGTGTGTGTGTGTGCATGTGCGTATCTTATACTTTATTTAATCAATGTCAACCACATTTAAATATTATAAAATAAAAAAATATATTAATTATATTATAATTATTATTAATATATTAATATATTTTTTATTTTTTATATTTTTTGTATTTTTGTAAAAAATTTATAAAAACCTTCTTTTATATTTTAATATAGGCAAATTATAGCAAGATATACTTAATAAATGTACACTTTTATTGACAAAATGTTATTTAACGTGAGTCATGAGTTACATATTACATTTGTTTTAGCTTTTTATAACTTAATTTAGCTATAAATGAGCTATAATATGAAAATAATTTTCACTTAAGATAAGCCAATGCTTAATTTCTTTGAAAGGCCATAATGTTTATTGTGATGTCTTATAGAAACACCAGAAAAATTAACAAAATCCATAATCATTTTTACTCTATTACTTATATTATACTAGACAAAATATCTTCTTTTATTGATTTTTTTTTTTTTTTTTTTTTTTTTTTTTTGTGGATTGTTATAAGCTTTAAGACCAAACAAAACAGATGATATATTACTAATATAAATGCATGAATGACACTGTCATTTAACTAATCCCATCTGGTTTCACCTACAATCTTCTGTTTGTCAGTTTGATATTAAAGTTAAGTTATAAGCACGTGTTTCCCAGTAAATAAGCAAATAAGGGAATATTTGTTGTATGTGAGAATTATAAACTGCAAGATAACTGTGATGCATGCTTTAAAAAAAAAAAAAAAAAAAAAGATTATTCTAACTTGTGCTTTTGCTAGGACTGCCAGATTATTTAACATATTAAGTGAATTAATTACATGATATGGTGATAAATTAATAGAATTAATTGCAAGCAATCCCATATGCAAAAAAAATATATACATATTTTGCAAAGAAAATAAGGCATAATTTAAAGACATTGCAGTACTGTGACTGTTTTGGCAGATAAGTACAGAATAATTTTTCCTCATAGTCCTTATTATTGACAGGCCTAGTTTTTTCCATCTTTTTCTTTCCGTCTGCAGCATAAGTGCCTTGATGTAAAAATGCCAGGTCATCGTAACATAAAAAATACAAGCAGATCTCAGCACGGCTGCTCATTATTTCTGGACAAAGCCTCCATCTGAATCATGCCATTAGTCGAGAACATAGTGAACATCGACTTCAGCCAGTTATTCATCTCACTAATGCCGTCAGCGCATGTTTGCATCCTGATCAAATCGTCTGGAACTATGACGGGTTTTAGTAATCAGAGACTTTACTCTTCTGTTGATACCGTCTGCCATTCTTCTCTTTAACGAGCCCTTAAACATAACAGTCAAACAAAACCCCTTTCTAATGTATTTCTGTAAACTCTTTCATTTGCACTCAGTCACTCGTCTATCAGAAATGGGTCGGCATGAATTAAATATACCGTGATGTATAAAGCGAGTATGCTGTAATTTGAAAACAGGCCGGAACGCAGTGAACCGGATCAACACAAACATAAACATCCAGATGAGAGATGTGTCAAGCGCTCAGTTGTTAAATGACTTTGCTTTACTAATGCAGCACGCCTTGTTGTTGTTGTAGTATATGAGCTCATGCAATTCAGATATTATCTTCATCTGATGAATGTTTGTGTGTAGTCCAGCTAATGCTCACTTTACATCTTCCTCTCTTACCGTGATAGAGATCGCTGGCAAGTATTGAGTGTGAGCTTATCAGAAGCTAAAAATAGAGCTATGCTATTGTAAATACGAGCAGTGCTTTATGGATCCAGTGGCTTGGTTTTCATTTGTCGTTCACACGGAAAATCCACATTCATTCATCCAGTTCATTCATAAGTCTTGGTCTTGAACACTGGATTAAAGACATTTTAAGTGTTTCATGTCATAGTTAGCTGGCATATGAAATCAGTCTAATTTTTTAGTTGTTAGTTTTTGAGCTTTAGGGTATGCCATACAGATTTTATTAATATTTCAAATTTTCTTTTTATATTTTCTATAATTATTTTTTATTTTAGTTAAAGTTTTAGTAATTTTGTTGTGTGTTTTTGTCATTTTTATAGTTGTTTAAATAATTATTTTATTTATATTTTAGTTGTATTTATTTTAGTACATCAAGTTAAAATGAATGAAAATGAGATCGGTTGCCTTAATAAAATAAGTAAAAAAAATAATAATAAAGCTTTAAATATTATAATACTATTATATTATATTTTTATTTTAATTAACGTTTATTTATTTCAAGTAAATAAAGTTTTTATGGTTTAATTTAAATACAATAGCAATTTTTTGTTACAGGCAAATATAGTAGGCCTTTTTTTTAAATCCAATATCCTAAATATTTATTTTCCCAAAATAAAAGCATTCATGCAAAGTAAAATGATTAATTATGATAAAGACTATATACTTAATCAATATATATTTTAAAGATATAATTCAGAGTGTTACTTGTGAATGTGAGTCAATATAATTTGACTTTTTACAACTTTTACAACAAAAGATAAATTAGCTCTAATATGAAAAAAGTGTCCATGTTTAATTTCTTTGAAAGACCTTAATATTTATTGTGATATCTTATACACACCAGACAAATAAACAAAACCTATAATAATTTATTTTTGGCAGTTTGATATTAAAATTGAGTTACGTGAATAAGGGAATATTTGTGGTCCGGGGGCTTTTATGATGATGTGATGAGGCCAAAGAATGGTTTGTGTGGACGGAGGCATATCATATTTGATAAATAGACAGCAAGACATACAGTGTATGGTAAGACCTTTACAAGTAATAAACAGTGAATCAGAGGAAAGGTATTTATTTATGGCAACATTAATCATCGCTCCATGGTTACAGTTTTACAGAGATGTTCTGTGAACAAAACCCCTATTTATCATTTTGATGTGAACACAGAGTTATTAAAGCTGGTGTTTCATTCATAAAATAAGAGAATATTTTTAGTGTATGTCGTGAGAGCTCAGTTTACCATCTTACAAGACCAAACTATCTCCTTCCCGGAAACATTTTACAAATAAGAAATATAATGCAATAAATGAGCAGAAAATTATTATTTATAATATACAACATGAATCAACGATATTCCGCAATGAGACAGATGACTTGAAGAACTAAAATACAGAGGACTAAATGCATTTTAAATAAATATTTAAATACAAATCTAGATTTTAATAATATTTAGAAAATTGAAAAAAATAATAATAAAATAATTAATAAATGACAAAACACAGAAAAAAAATACTAAAACTTTAACTAAAATACAGAAAAATATCAAATAGATTATAAAAAACATTAAAATATTTAAAATCTAATTAAATCAGCTATACTAAAATAGCTCTGCTGTCAAATTATTAAAAATATATATATAATGAAATAATGAATATAAAAAAATTACAAAAACACAAAACAAAATTACTAAAATACTGGAAAATATCAAATAGATTATAAAAAAAATGAAAATATAAAAAAATTGAATTCTAAAATATTTATCAAAACTATTTTTATATCTCAGCTCTAATAAAATAGCACTGCCATTAAATTATTTGGACATTTTGTATGTAAGCAGATGATGGAAAAGTGTAATCACAACAATAAATGTTGAATTTATGAAGTCTGACCAAATTTTAGTGTCATTTCATCATATATATATATATATATAAGTTCTGTATGAGTTACAAAATATTATTACTCACCTATAAGGCCCATAATTGTTTGTTAAATGGTTTAAGATGAACTAACCCTGAAACAACATACAGAACTACCAGTGTGATTGCATCATATAATTGCTGTTAATAGTGTTCACCGTCTGTTTGATTACGTCTTTAATTGATTTTCTACTGCCAATGCATATGGTGATGTGGTGTTGTGAGTATTTAAGACATGCTGCTGCTGCACAAATATCATGTAAAATAACCTATAGCAGATCTACACAGGTGGAGCTGGGGAGGTGGAGGGTTTCTGAGGAAATTAATATTAATGCATATGCAGCATGAACCAATCAGTTTGTGCCCATAGTCGTTTAGGTCTCTGAATATCATCAGATACGTTAACAATCCATCAGCCTGCGCCATCTAGATATTCATGACTGAACTATATATAGTCTGTGTTCATCTTCATGTCACAGCATCTTAAACAGAAGCTTTAACTTACTTTGAATTGAATAAATATTAAGAAAAACAACTGCACTGATATGTGAATCAGCCTCAGGATTGCTTATGGAGCTGTTAAACTGATATTTGCCGCATCTGAATATGTTTGGCAGCAGGAGGATTTGATCAGATTGGCGTCAGTGATGAGCGTCTTTGATCTCAGCGATGCTTCATCATAAGTGTGTGTGTAATGTACTCATGAGCTGTATTTAGCAGTGAGTGTGGGAGTCACGCAGGGCTTTCCTTCCACATCTAGAGCTCAGCTCGTGGGGAGTTATGTTTGTTCCAGGCCTCAGGGAGTTTAAGAGACATATGGCAATACAATACCCCTTCATTCTGAGCTCAGAGTCATTTGATGGATCGATGTAAACATGGCAAACACATGTGTGAATGCACACGCGTGTCACGCCTCTGCTGGGACGTCACGCTGAGAAATCTGCAATCTGCTCGAAGTCTCTTTGTTGGAGGTAGTATATGTTATAATTACTAACTGTAAGGACGATTTAAGCCGAGTGGATTCCATAAGTGGGTCTTTATTAAAGGATCGGAGAATAAAATCCAAACGATAGTCACAACTCATGGTCAGGTCACAGGCTTGGGTCAAAACACAGGCAAAACAATCCACAGGCAGACCAAATAGTGATCCAAAATCGTGAGTCAAAAGAGCAAAAGCAAAGGTCATAACAATAATCAACAGTGAAACAATGTAAGAACGTTTAGTAAGGCAGTGAACTGGCAATACTTCGCAATGTGGCAGTACAAACACATGACTTAAATACAGGGTGACAGGAAATGAAAAGACAGGAGCTGATGAGCACTGAGTGGTTCAATATTCAGGTGAAGGCTCCCTCCGGTGGACTGGAGCCTGATCAAACGTTACAGATTCCCTCCCCCTAGGGACACCTCTAGGTGTTCTTCAAAGACGACCCCTTGGTCTGGGTGCCGGACGATCTGGGTGAGTTTGGTGAAAGTCTCTGATACGCGATGAATCCAAGATGTCCTTAGTTGCTACCCACGATCTCTCCTCCGGGCTGTATCCCTCCCAGTCAATGAGACATTGCATCTGACCCCTCCTCCTGCAAGAATCTAGGATCTCCCGGACTAGGTAGGCAGGAGCTTGCTTGATCTCAAGAAGTGGAGGCGTTTCTTAGCAGGCAACTCTAAACGGTAAATAACAGGATTAACTTGACGCATAATCTTAAAAAGGACCAACGTACCTTGGACTTAATTTCTTGCCCGAGTGTTTCAGGCGTATGCACGAGTGGAAAGCAACACCTTTTGACCTTGCTGATACTGAGTATGTGGATGTCTGTGTCGATCAGCTTGGATCTTTTGAGATCGAATAGCCCGCTGAAGATGTGAGACTGACATTGATGTTTAAATGTTTGCAAAAAGCTCTCCAACATGGGATGTGAACTGTTGCCCAAGATCAGTAACAATATCATCTGGTAGTCTGTAAATCCTAAATACTTGATTGAACAAAACTTGGGCAGCTTCCATGGCATAGGGTATTCCTTTCAATTGAATGAGACGACAAGAATTAGAGAAGCGGTCAATGGAGACCATTATGGTGGTGAATCCTTACGTGACAATGCATCTGCCTTACTATTTTTGTTCCTGGACAGTATGTGACTGCGAAATTGAACCGAGTGAAAAAGAGTGCCCATCTTGCCTGACGAGGATTCAAACGCTTGGCATCCTTGATATACTCTAGGTTTTTGTGGTCTGTAATGACCTGAAAGGGATGAAGGGTGACTTCTAGCCAGCGTCTCCATTCTTCAAGAGTGTCCTTGATGGATAACAATTCCTGGTGTAAGGTGTAACTTGCCTGGATTTCCATGACACTGAGAGAGGACAGCACCGATTCCACAGTCGGAGGCATCTACCTCGACGATGAAGGGAAGTTTAGGATCTGGATGCTTAAGAATGGGAGCTATGGTGAAACTGGACTTGAGCTTGTTGATTGCTGAAGTAGCTGCCTCCGTCCATACTAACTTCTTGGGTAGTGAGGTGACAGGTGCAGCTATGGTACTGAAATCACGGATGAATCTACGGTAGAAGTTTGCAAATCCTAGAAATCGTTGTAACTCCTTGACCATGCTGGGTATCGGCCACTCCATGACAGCTTTTACTTTGGTGTCATCCATCTCAATCCTGAATGGCTAATATTGTATCCCAGGAACTTAACTGATGCGACATGAAATTTACACTTTTCCACCTTGACAAAAAGACCATTCTGGAGCAGGCGTGACAAAACAGTTCTTACGTGAGAGATATGTTCTTCCTTGGAGCAAGAGTAGATCAGGATATCGTCTATGTACACAATCACATACTGATTCAAGAGATCTTTGTAAACTAAATTAACGAAGGACTGGAAAATTTAAGGTGCATTGGCCAACCCAAATGGCATAACCAAATACTCGTAGTGCCCCCTGCTGGTGAGAAAAGCAGTCTTCCATTCATCACCCTCATGGATTCTGATGTAGGCAGATCTGAGATCCAATTTAGTGAAATAGCTGGCCTCACGTAATTGCTCCAGAGAAGAAGGGATAAGAGGAGAAGGATGGCGATTCTTAACAGTGATAGTGTTGAGTGCTCGATAGTCAATACAAGGTCTTAAAGCACCATCTTTCTTGTCAACAAAAAAGAACCCAGATGCTGCAGGAGAGGTGGATGGCCCAATAAACCCATAAGATAAGGCTTCTTCAATGTATTCTTCCATGGCCTTGGTTTCAGGAATAGACAGCGGGTAAACACGACTCTTAGGTGAAGCGGAAGGAGGTCAATGGCACAGTCCCAGGGGCGATGAGGTGGCAACTTGGTGGCCTTGTCTTTGATAAATACATGGGCTAAGTCAGCAAACCCAATAGGGATATTAGTGAGAAGTGAAAATGGATTCTTGGCTAGATGTGTAGTGCAGACTGGAAGTTTGGTGGGCAGCTCCAGACAGTGAGAGTGATAATGAGGTGACCAACTGACCAATTCCTTCTCCCTCCAGGAAAACTGTGGTTCGTGCGTAGACAACCAAGGATATCCTAGGATAACTTGCTTTCATGATGATGATATAACATAGAGAGTGATTTCTTCCATGTGAAACAGGCTGACTCTAAGTTTTATGGGAAGTGTTTGATGAGTGATATGACCTTTACCGACAGAACCATCATCAATGGCAGTACCCACAATGGGTGGTTCACATTTGGTCGTAGGAATGTTCAACTGCTTAACTAAATCTTGATGAATCACATTCGCAGCAGCTCCTGAATCTGTTAACGCTGAGAAATGATGGTCTTGATTAGCAACTGACAAAATGATGGGAAGTGACAAGCATAAACTGATTTGTAAAGTATTGAACATGTGACTCACTCGATAACTTGAATAGGGGTTTGCAGCAGGTTTAACAGGACAGTTGGAACAGGGATGTCCTGACTCACCACAGTAGAAACAGAGTTGATCGAGTAATCTTCTTCTCCACTCATCAGGTGGTAAGATAATTCATACAATTTGCATGGCTTCATTTGGACCAGACTGAAATGGTGATAGCGTAGTAATAGTAGGCACATAAGCGAAGTTAGACTTGGGACTTGGTTAAGTGTACACACACAGCAGTGAACACACACCCGGAGCAGTGGGCAGCCATTTATGCTGCAGCATCCGGGGAACAGTTGGGGGTTCGGTGTCTTTCTCAAGGGCACCTCTGTCGTGGTATTGCCTGCCCGAGACTCGATCCCACAACCCTAGGGTTAGGAATCAAGCTCTCTAACCACTAGGCCACGACTTAAGGCCCCATAAAGTGAAGCTTTGGGTCAAAACACAGGCAAAACAATCCACAGGCAGACAAATCCAACACAGCAATCCAAAAACGTGAGTCAAAAGAGCAAATGCTAAGGTTATAACAATAATCAACAATGGAACAATGAAAGAACGCTTAGTAAGGCAGTGAACTGGCAATACTTCACAATTTGGCAGTACAAATACATGACTTAAATACAGGGTGACAGGAAATGACAAGACAGGAATTAATGTGGCTGGAACAGGAAGTTGCAGAGTTCAATATTCAGGTGAAGGCTCCCTCTGGTGGACTGGAGCCTGATCAAACGTTACGCTAGCTCAATACTCTTTGTACATATATTATCTACATTATTGTTGATGGTGGGTTTTGTTATAAATTTTAATTGTATTAATTAATAATTAAATTAGGAAATAAGTTTGTTAATAAATAAATTATAGAAAATAAATCATAATGATTGTATTAACTAATTACAATAATAATAATAATATATATTTTTTAATTACCAGCTCTTTGTGATAATATGTAATTACTATTGTAACAATAAAATGTATTATTTATTGGTGGTGGTGTTTTTGTTGTTGTTATTATTACTATTATTAATTGTATTAAATAATTATTTAATTAGTTAATTAATGCGTTTAAAATAATAATAATAATAATAATATTTTGTATTACATTTTTTATAATCATTTTACTATCAATAATAATAATCATTATAAATAATAATAATTATTATTATTTTAGCTATGAACATCTCCCTAGAATACTTGATTCTTAATTGGTCAAGCATTTATTTTTTTTCTCTCTGTAACTGACATGTCTGTGTTAGTGTGTTTGTTGATTCATTTGTAAAATAGCTGGATAATACTCATTATCAGAGCAATATTATACAGTGATATATTGAGCGTCTGACTCTATATTATCTCTTACCTTGATGCCATTTCGTTATTTTAATTGCTGAGATAAATGTACTCTTCATTGTTTGGTGATGGTGGAGCTGCTCTACTTTAAAACACACACACACACACACACACACACACACACACACACACACACACACACACACACACACACACACACACACACACACACACACACACAGCAGCAGCAGCTCACCGGCTTGTTGTTTATGCCAGACTTTCACAGCTGACAACCTAAATGTATTGATTTTATTTCTTTTACATCCCGCCTTCAGTAGTTTCCCCTCTGCATAATTTATGCTGTTTCCACCTCGGGAAAGTTCTAATGCCTGATTTCTGTTGAAGGACGCTATTATTATTATCACAAAAACATGAACAGAGTGTGCACTCCATGCTGTTTTCTCGATCAATTTTTCATGAAGTCAACAAACAATGTTTCTGAATGGTAACTTCTTCAGAATAATATACGCTCGGCGCTGGACAGACCCATTCATTGGTTTTTCTGGGTCTGTGTTTCATCTGTGTTTTCTGTGCTTTTATTTAGACTGAAATCTCTAGTGATAAGAGTGATCAGTGTGCAGCGGTGTTACGTCTTGAGTAAGGATGTGTCTGTGTGACTCCAGGTGTGTGCTTGTTTTATTGCATATAAAAACACAACACAAACATGACTCAAAGCCGGATCATCCTATTCAGCTTATTGTGTGTGTGTGTGTGTGTGTGTGTGTTCTATGCTCTCTCTCTTTTATTGTCTGCTCTTTGTCTAAATTGTAATTGAAGCCCATCATGCTTTTGTTGTTTTTACTTTTTGAGTATTATGGTGCTTAGCTGAAACTACACTGAACTACATCTATTTAACTATGCATCAACATAATGCATTCTGCAACAACAGAGTTGATTGTGTTCCTTTAGCAGGTGAGTGGTAGATACAGTTGGGTGAGACCCAGTCATTTAATTTTAATGTTGGGAATGACAAAAGCAGCATCTCTTGTGAATGCACTCGCTGCTGCTGGCGACACATGGATGCATCAGAGGTCAGAGGCCTGTTCTTATAGAAAAGCTGAAAATTCATGCTCTTCTCAGGGAGAGCCGGAGTGAACATTTTCCACGTTACGTGAGCGTGCTGTTACTCGCAGCTATTGCTCGAGAGCATTAAATAACACCAGCGGTTATGAATTATGATGACACTGTCACACATTGCTCAGAATAGAAACGTGCCATTTATTATACCACCATTGAGGATGACACACAACAATAGCGATGGAAAATCCCGTCTGAACATGTGTGTGTGCTGCGGACTCACGACAACAGACATATACGCACTTACACACTTTCATATTCATAATCTTCCGCTTCTCCAACAGCTGCCTGGTTTTAGGAACTGCGCTCCTCGTCCAATCAGAACCGCAGACTGCTCATTATACAAAACAACTGCTCCTTTTATCAAAGTTTATTAGTTTACTGTTTATGTCCTGATTGCCTCTCATTAGAAGTGCTCTCCATCTTTCATAAGCATCGCTTCACGTTTGTTAAATCCTTCAGCGTGAGACAAATCTGAAAAATATGAGCCACTAGCTGCACTTAATGATAAAAATATGTATTGTTTTAGTGCTGGTTTACCGAAAAGGTTCTATAGTTAAAGAAAGAAATTAAAGTTAAAGAAATAGTTCACCCAAAAACTAACATATGCTGAAAATATACTCAACCGATTTGGAGAAATGCAGCATTGCATCAGTGTCTCATCAGTGGATGCTCTGCAGTGAATGGGTGCCGTCAGAATGAGAGTCTGATAAAAACATCACAATAATCCACAGCACTCCATCAGTTAATGCTTTAGAAGCCAAAAGCTGTGTGTTTGTAAGAAACAAATGTATTGTTAAGATGTTTTTAACTTCAAATCTGTCCTTTATCAATAGTAATGTTTCCTCCAGTGTAAAAGTGTTCTGGTCTGAATCAGGAGAGAAATCTGCACAGATCAAGCAGCGTTTAAACAGCTCCAAACAAATCTGTGAGAGACAACAGCAGATGCACTTTTTCACTGGAGGAAGTGTTATTATGGATTATAGACTCTATGTGTTTGAGTTAAAATCATCTTAATGCTGGATGTGTTTCAGGTTTTGTCTTCTCCAGATGTTCACTGATGGACTGGAGTACTGTGGATTATTGGGATGTTTTTATCAGACTCTCATTCTGACGGCACCCATTCACATCCATTGGTAAGAAAGTGATGCAATGACACATTTCTTCAAATCTGAGACAAACATTTTCAGCAAAGTTTAGTTTTCGGGTTGATCTATTCCTTTAAAAGTTTTGTTAGTTCATGATAACTAATAAAAATACTTCTTAAATAAAGTTTACTAATACTAAAATCAAAATTTGTATCTGTTAGGCTTAATGGATATCATATTAATGGAGCCGAGCAATGAACAGTTTTTTAATAACGATTCCTTAATACTGCAAATCTTAATATTAGGTAATGCAAGTGTTACCAAAAAATGACAACAGAGATATTGCAACACATTTAGCACATGTTTAAACCGCGTTTCATTTGCTATGTAAATAAGATGCACATGTTTGCATTGAAATATCACATAAAAGTGTCACGACCTGTAACCCTGTGGCATTTCCTCACTGTACACGTTTTTCTTTGTTACTGATTCACATGTTCAGATTTTATACTGAGAACTCAATGCATGTTTGGTTTGTTGTGTGAATTGAAGACTTTTTCTCATTGCTTTGTGTGCAATAAACAGCGGTGCTATAAACCATTTTATAAGCTGTCACAATTTCAGGGAAGGGATTAAAGAGTGCTTTTGAAATTTGCAAGCGTTATAAATCATGATTAACGACTCTTGCTAAGACAAACATCACTTACAGGCATCTGATGACCTTTAGTAATACTGTCCTCGCTTCATAACTCTCAATGATAGCTTGTATTATTCTGCTTATTGAGCAAAGGTGTGCTGTTACTTTTCAGTTTCACTGAAGCAGTTCTCACAGTGTCCCCCAAAACACTTTTGTACCTCATGCACTTTGTTTTGAAGTAGTGCTGAAGTGCATCTGAAGTATATCTGATTGTGCTAAAGTGGAAATATTGCAAGTATACTTCAGGTGCACTTTAAAAGATTTTGCATTTAAAGAGTGATATTATATGGAGATTGTAAAATCTTAATTAAAAGTGCTATTAAAAGACATTTTAGGCATAATATTAAGAAATGTGCATTGTGCAGTAAAGAAATACTCCAAATAAAGTTTAATTATAATCATCAGTAAGTCTTGAGTGAGATGATAATTAAAATGTTAATGGACTCAGAATACTGAGAATGAGATACATTTCTAAGCATTAATATTAAAACAACAACAACAATAAACAAAAATAACATATTGCTTTGATCCAAAAAAAAAAAAAAACTTTTGTTACTTGATACAAAATAGATTGTAAATAAAATAAAATAAAATAAAATACTTTGTGTGTGTGTGTTTACTAAACATATAATGTCATAGTAAATGAACTAAAATAAATAAATGCCATATAGAAATATATAATTAAAATGTGTTACCTTAAATAAAATTAACTTTAAATGAAATAATGAAGTAAAATAAAATGTGTGTGTGTGTGTATATATATAAAATCGCGATTAAAATATGTGTCCTGTGTACATGCTTATTACATGCATGTAAATATTTAAGAAAAAATGTATTACGTTTATATATTATATATATATATAAATATAAATATATGCATGTAAATATATGTTAGTATTTTCAAAATGTATACTGTATGTGTGTGTATTTCTACATAATATACACAGTACACACAATAATGTAAACCAAATGTTTTATTTTGGATGCGATTAATCGCGATTAATTATTTGAAAACACTAATATATATGTATATATATATATATATATATATATATATATATATATATATATACATTATTAATCTATTTCAGTTTTAAAATGAAAATGCACAAGTCGTGGTCCTAATCGAGACTTATTTTCCAGCAGAATGATTCTGTCCTGTTATTTTGTATTTACTGTAGTTCTCGCCGGTCATATTTCCTCTCATCCAGGCTGTGTGTGTGTGTGTGTGTGTGTATAACATTGTGATTTATTGTGCATTTGATGTTTTATTTGCTTGTATTTCTGTAGTATTTGCGCACAGGTAAGCCACTTCCAGGAAGGTGCTCTCGAAACCTGCCGAGTTACGTACAGTATTATGTACTCGCACTGAGTCACTGTGATTCTCTGGAAGAAAAATAAAAATCCATGGGACCTGATGGGATTTATGTGGATGTTTGAGGGTCAGTATATTGACCCTGACAGTTCCCAAACAAACAACACAGCATCCTTTAGACTTCCCAGCTAACACTTCTAGTGTGTTTGTCTCGCTTTCAGAGGATATGAGTCAGTAATCAGTGTGGTGCTCAGTAAACTCTTATAGTGATTCTCTTATCAGCATCCTAACACAACGCTCCACGCTGGAAACGCAGTGCTGTGTGCACAGGTGTGTCATGTGACCCGGTGCAGCGCTCTGATTGGCCGGCTGCAGAGAGTGACTCCCATTCTGTCATAAAGCAGACAAACAGACGAGAGCATCATCAACAGAAAGAGGGAAATAGAAATGCTTGGAAAGTAACGCACTTATGTTTATTTTTTTTATTTTGTTCCTTCAGGCTTCTTTTCTAGTAAACGTCTGATGTAATTCCATAACGTTTCACTGTTCAAGTCAAATGAAGGTTTATTCATCATGTTCAGGTGGAATTTGGTTTCAGGCAATTAATTTATTTCTTCAAACTTTTTTTTCTGTAATTTCTGTGATGCTCCGCTGTATTTTCAGCATCATTCCTCCAGTCTTCAGTGTCACATGATCTTCAGAAATCATGAAAATATGATGATTTACTGCTCCAGAAACATTTCTGATTATTATCAATGTTGAAAACAATATCTTTGTGGAAACCATGATGCATTTTATTTTTCTGGATTCCCAGATAAACAAAAAGTTCAAAAGAACAGCATTTATTTGAAATAGAAATAATTTCTAAATGTCTTAATCTTCACTTTCGATCAATTCAAAGTTATTCAATTATTTTATTTCAACTGTAATGATGCTGAAAATACAGCGGTGCATCACAGAAATAAATTACAGTTTAACAAGAGATTCACACAGAAACAAGTTTTTTTTATTTTAATTTAATTTAATTTTAAATTCAAACCCTTAACGGTTACCCCTTATGTTTGGACATAGATGTGAAAGTGCATTATCCAAACGTACATTTTTATAATTCATGAACGAAAACATTTTGTGAAATGATATTGATGTGGCATTTTCATGGTAATGCGATGTTTGATTTTAAAATGGGTTTCAAAGGATGAGTTTTGAGATTTTACGTTTTCAAGTGATCTATAATTTCTGAAGTGTGATAGAGAAAAATGCACAAATAATGTAATATATGTAATGTAATATAGTGAAGTAAATTTGGGACAGGTGACAGTTATCAGTGACAAATCTTACTTGTTCCAGACCTTTGGCCAGTAGTATATATGCATAGAAAAAACTAAACAAAAATGTATTTATTTTTTTCTCAGTGAAACAGAAAAGCATGAAGTGGTTTCCATCTAGCAGGAAGAGTTTGCCAGAAGAGTCTTACGCAGATTCCTCACTTCATAACCCCGCAGGGATTCACAGATCTATGACGCATTTGGCCTCCGCAGTCCTCTTTCTCTCTTTCTCTGGAAAACTGTGGCACGTCTTCGGTGACTCTGTCTTTAGCTGCTCCGCGACCGAGGCGAAGGTTTTTGTGCCACAACTCTGGAGAAGTTTAAGAATGCCTGTGCAATATAAACAAGAAACCTGAAAAAAAACTCTGTGCTAAAAAATTTCTCAGTAAATAGTAATATATATATATCAGTTTTTTTTCTTCACATTTTAAGAATAACACATCAGATGAAAACTGATTGCAAATGACTCTTCATGTTGATGTTTTTTGCATTTGAGGTGTTGGTTTATTTGTGCTGGCGATGCGTGCACTTTCTCTATCTGTTCCAGGAAAAACTCTTGCAGTACTTGCTTTATATTAATAGCCTGGATGCATGCAACTGTGAAGCTGTTGCTAAGGAAGAAAGAAAGTCTCAGTGAAGGATCATGAGACTCAAACTCTAGCTGAGAAACTTCAAAATCTTCCAGAAACGGCGCTTGTTAAAGTGAGTCACCCCATCTTTCTCTTTCTTCTTCTTCTGTGTGCTTTCTGAGTTTGTAGGACGAGGCGCTTTAGAACAAGCATCACATGGAAACATACCCCGATTTGGAAGCAGAGCGAAGGCATGCTGGGAAATTCCACTGATGGTCTGCATGCACGAGGTCAAAGGTCATGACCTCACTTCCTCTGTTCACTCGCACGCAACCGCGCCCCCAAAACAGACCCCAGCGGTATTTGGGAAGATTAATTTTTCAAAACCCAAACGATGACGTCAAAGAAGATATCAGGGCTGTTGATTTTAGCAGCTTGTTTCTGTCACGGCAGACGGAAATTAAAAAGGTTAATGCGTTTTAAGATTTTAAGTCAGAATTGGGAGATACAGACTTTGAATTGTGCAATATATATATATATATATATATATATATATATATATATATATATATATATATATATATATATAAAATATTAATTGTCATTTAAAGCACCAGTGTTAATATTATTATTTTTTTTTTATCACACTGAGGTACTATTATAGTTTTATTATTTTTTATTTTTATTGTAGCTATAGTTTTAGTACTTTTGATGCATTTAGTAATTATTATTATTATGTTTTAATACAAAATAATTTATTGTACTATATTCTTTTTTTCAGTTAAAGTATATTTTTTGTCAAATTAAGTTTTTATGGTTTTAGTTTAAGTTAATTACAATAGCCCTGAAACACTCATTAACCTTAAAGCTGCAGTAGGTAACTTTTGTAAAAATAATATATTTTTTACATATTTGTTAAACCTGTCATTATGTCCTGACAGTAGAATATGAGACAGATAATCTGTGAATTAAATCAAGCTCCTCTGGCTCCTCCCAGTGTCCTATTGCCATTTGCAGAAACTCCATCACTCCCGGTAAAAAAAACAACCAATCAGAGCTGCGGTCCGTAACTTTGTTTGTGTTCAAAATGTAGAAAAATGAACATAATAAGCGAGTACACCATGAATCTATTTTCCAAACCGTGTTTTTAGCTTGTCCTGAATCACTAGGGTGCACCTATAATAAGTGTTTATATTCGGACTATTTTAGATTGCTTCGGGGATACCGCGGCGGAGTAACCCAGTACCTTTGTGATTCTTCATAGACATAAACAGAGAGAAGTAGTTCCGGCTACGATGTTCTTCCGCAAGACGCAAGCAGTTCTGTTTATTAACCGCTAGAGCGTCAAAAGTTCCCTACTGCAGCTTTAAGAAACACTTATTTGTAATATGCAATTAAAAAACAAATGCACTTATACAATTTTAAAAAGCATGGAAGATATTTTAGTCTCAACATAATAATAAAATAATCAAAAGAGTTGTGTTGTATCTCTCCATTCATTTCTCCATAGGGATTTACAGTTTTTCTTCCATACGGAGTCATGAACCAAAGCAACCAGCTCGGAGACAAATCACAATTAACTTTAATTTGAGGGGCAAAATAAGTTAACAAATTAATAAAATACTCAAAGTATTGCAATTGGTTTCAAAAACAGACAAAAGGGCAGAGAATTTGGATATTAAAAACTCCTTTAGAAATGAAATTGAAGCATGCATCACTGCTTAGGCTCAGAGCTGATATAAGCATCCTCAGTTTGACTATAGAGTTAAATCTGAGCTCTACTCTATTGTGTTTGATCAGGTCACGAGCGCCACCTGCTGCCCACTGCTGGACAGTTCATGTAGAGGCATATTCTAATGCATCTCATCTGGGAATGACAACTAAACATTTAGCTGATCTTTAGATCTTAACTTCATCTTTGGTTGAAGTTAACTTTTGTGCAATATTTAGTTTGTTTTAATTAACTAAAACTAAACCAATAAACAAAATCAACTTATACCAACAGTGTTTCGGAGAGAGATGTTTCCAATAAAAACTCAAGCTCATTCGTCGAGGTGTCATTCTTTATTAAACCGTCTGTGATTATATATATTTATATAAAGTCCTCCACATCAAACCGTGACATGTACATGACTGTAGAGCACCAGGATCATTAACAAGATGAGAAACAATACATTTACTTTTCACAACACGACACGTCTGAACACGACTGAAACAAGACTCTCGTCAGTCAGAGCTGAAGAGTACAACATATTTAACAGGACTATTAGTATATATATTTCTTCCCCCAAAACAATTTCTTTTTCTTAACTTGTGTAATTAGTTAAAACAATCCAATGAAAAAGCACTGCAATGCTGGGACTTTTTAATAATCTTCTTAATTAAGCATGCTTCAATCAATTACAGGTTTGAACTTTAATAATTCTTTAATAAAACGCTCCATCACTCATTGCATTAAGGTAACATTTCATTTATTTTTAAAGAACAAATATTCATGCAAATATAAAGTCCCTCTTCTCTCCTGTTAAACAGATGAACTCTAAACTAAAACAACTAAAGAAATACTGTTGATAATCATAAAAACACAATGCTTTGGCAATGGCTTTAGTTTTCATGAGCACATTTTTAGATCTGTTCAGACTTCATACAGTACTAGAGATGATCTGTTCATCATATTTCAGATTTATTAACTCTTGACTTCAGTTTAAGGCCATCTGCCGATCTCTTAGCCGTTCCTGATGGCCATGTCACAGAACTGTGATCAGATTCGCTTCTAAACCAACCGCGGTGTGTTTCTCTGCTCCTGACATCACGCAGAACTGATGACTTTCACCATGAAATGAATGAATCAGGGCTTTATCTCACGCTTGAGAGAAGAGCTTTTCTTCTCGTACTTTCAAATAAGATTATGTTGTGTTTGTTTGTTCTTATAAACGGATGATAAACCTTGTTTTAAAGTCATACAAAGTCTCATGAGATACATGCATTTAGGTCCACAGTAATTAATTTTGCACATATGCAATTATATTTCAATCATTAAAAACTTTGCGGTCAGTAAGATTTTTTTATTGTTTTTTATGAAATTAATCACTTTTATTCAACAAGGATTCATTAAATTGATCATAAGCAAAGACATTTTTCTGTTTCAAATAAACGCTGCTGAAAAATTAAAGTGTGACGATTCTCGAGCAGCAGATCATCATATTAGAAGGATTTCTGAATTTCTTCATGTTTCTAAGTTTCACCTTATTTAATCACACTTAATCAACCAATTAATACATTAAAAATTGTGAAATATTATTGCAATTTAAAATAACTTGTTCCTGTGTGAATAGCTATTTAACTATAATGTATTTCTGTGATGCTCCGCTGTATTTCCAGCATCATTCCTCCAGTCTTCAGTGTCACATGATCTTCAGAAATCAGAATAATATGATGATTTTTGTGGAAACAATCACACTTTTTAATTATTTTCAGGATTCTCTGAAAAACAGAAAATCATTTATTTCAAACAGAACACACTCGTAACATTAAAAATGTCTTAACTGTCTCTTCTGATCAACTGAATGCATCTTTGATTAAAAGTATTCATGCATCTTGAAAATCCTAAATGCAATCATAAACAGTAGTTTTATTTTATTAATTAAACACGACAAAAGATAATGCACTTACCAAAGCCATAAACCAAAACACCTGTCCTCAAAGGCATAAGAAAAAAAGTTTATTAAAAGATTCATTCCAAACTAATAATAAAGTGTGAACCGAAATGACGCTCTGATTAAAAAACAACTAATAGCTAATGTGCTCACAGCGTCCTCTAGTGTCCAGAACACACAATCACAGTAGATGAGCTCAACATGGCTTCGTTTAGTGACTCTTATGACATTAAAAAACCAAACATGTCTTGTTCTGTCAAGTATTGTGTTCTCCCTGAATTGAAACTATATTAATAACTTCCACATACTCCCATCCGAACCAGAAACCAGTGGAAAATCATAGTGATTTTGACAACCGCATGCTTCTATGTGCACAAGTGGGCTTTAAACATCCTCCTTCGTTTCTAGAGATCCCATTAAAGACTGAGGTGAAGGCAGATTAATGCTTGATGTAAACTATGGATTTCAAGCCCTCAGTAGAAGCATAACAAATCATAAAATGATGCTAGAGGTCTCTCGTGAAAGACTTGTATATATTATGTGACCTGAATAATCCATTGACAGGATAATACTGAACATGAGGGCTGATACGGGATCTGTTACCCATCTAAACACAAACGCTGGTGTGTTCCTGGCGCTTGCTCTGCAGAAGTCCCCTCCAGTCGTCGGCCCAGGACTGAAGGCGTCTCTGGGACGGGTTCGGTGGCAGGTGTTTGTTGTGGCAGGCGGTGAACAGGACGTGCTCCCAGGACGGATTGGGCTCCACACCTGCAGCAGAAGCACAAGGACGTGGTTCGTCAGAGATCGTTATGTGCCGTGTGGCTCTGGAGCACACTCAGACAGCCTCGTACTCACCCAGGATATCAGGTTTGTCATCCACGAGGATGTCTCCGGTCACTACGGTCTTGTCTCTGGTCAAGATGATCTGCTCCAGGAACTCGGAGCCGAGATGTTTCTCTACCCAGGCAAACTGGAGACAAACACACTTCATTAGAGGAAGACGCACTGAGATCTGCTTCAAACTGGTTATGTGTGTGTATATATTATGTCATATATATTATATATATATATTATGAATTAAATCATCAGTAAAAAGGGATTAAAAAAATGGGATTGCTTCAATTATGTTTTATATATTTATATATAAATGTATATAAAATACATATTAAATCATTTTTATTTGTTTTGGCTCAAAAGGCTGAACATGAAAACAGCAACAATAAGATGAGCACATCAAAGAACCATAACAATAATAATAATGTTATTTTATAATATTTCAGACTATTGTAGGTCACTCATTAAGTAAATGAACATACACTGATCAAGTGAAATTAAGCAGCAATTCTATTCAAATATTACATTTTTCAAAAGTCCAAAGAAACAGTATATTAATATCAAACTAAATAATTACTTATTATTCATTATTTTTATTATATTTTTGATTTTGTAGCCCAAAAATATTAATTAATTTTAAGTCATCAGGCATGCATTAAAGTCAGTGCATTTAATTTAGAATGAATTTATATAACCAAAAATGGATC
Organism: Carassius auratus; assembly: GCF_003368295.1. Lineage (NCBI taxonomy): Eukaryota > Metazoa > Chordata > Actinopteri > Cypriniformes > Cyprinidae > Carassius > Carassius auratus. Next base: position 18,348,026 of record NC_039254.1, read on the forward strand.
TGACTTTTTTAATAATGAGTAATAGGAGTTCACACCATGCACTTTCTATACGTTTATCACTGACCCTGAATAGTGTTCTCAGACTTTGGACCTCACTATACACATAATCAATAAATAAACCATTCAGACCAGAGTCCATCCATAAACCCAGCTCAGCCTCAGTTTAGGGGAATCTTACCTTTTCATACGGACAGTAGCTGTAATGCTTTATAGGACTGGTGCAAATGAAGACATCTGTACTGAGAGAAGGAACGAGAAACTAAGCAACTAAGAGTCATCTCACAACTAGTGATAACATAACATAATAATGGCTGAACTAACTTCTCCATCGTGGACATCTCCTTCACCGCCTCCACTCCTCCAGGAAGAGGATCCAGGTCCAGGAAGAAGTTTTTGGACTCCCAAATGCTGATGGCCTTTTCCTGCAATCAGTCCAAACTCTGATTATTGCCATTCAACATTAGATATGTTCCAGACACCAAAATGATCACGGTGTCATTAAAATGTGCTGGAAACTGATGCATAAATCAACTTCAAGTTTTATATGTTACGGTACTGTTATAAAGATTTCACTGATTTACGTTTTGGTCATAAATCAGCATCTGCATCAAATTTATACTCAAGTCACTAGCAGTAAAAATCAGTTTTCTATTTGAAAGCTGAATTTTGTGCGTAATTATTCCAGTCACATGCTGCTCAGAAAACATTATTATTATTATTGTTATGTTGAAAACAAATTAATGTTCCTTTTATGAATATAGAAAGCTCAGAAGAACAGCTGAAATAGAAATCTGTTGTAACATGCCTATATCCCCACTTTTGTTCAATTTAATGCATGCTTTGCTGAACAAAAGATATACTGACTCGAAGCTTTTGAATGGCATGGTGTATAATACTACAGAAAAACAAAACAATGATGTCACATGACACAGAAGAGCGGAGTGGTGATGCTGAAAATACGTCTTTGATCACAGAAATAAATTAAAGTTTACAATATATTCACATAGAAACTATTATAAATTATATATAAATTATTATAAAAAGCTATTTTAAATTGTAAAAATATTTCACGATTTTACTGCACTTTGAATCAAATAAAAACAGGTTTGGTGAGCAGAAGAGACTCTTTTTGACTGGTAGTGTATTCTCACTTCACCAGACAACGTTGTGTTTCCACACACTTACACACAGGTCTCTCCTCAGGTCTCCATACTGTGTGGACACCCAGAATCCTCTTCTGTCCTCCAAAGATATAAAAGGCTCGTTGGGAAACTTCTCCTTGTATTTCTTTAGGAATCCTCCCTCGAAGTCTGCGATGACTCCGTCCATATCCACCAGCACCCGCAGCCTGCGCTCGTTAAAGCTCATGTTAGCACTGCAGCGAGAGTGAAAGTACATCGACGAAGCGCTTTTCTCCACCCATCTCACAATCCTCGGCAGTAAAGTCATGATAACCACCCTAAAACTCGTCTGAAACTCTCGGCGGTGTGCAGTAACTCACACAGAGAGGATGAGGCTAATAGTGTTAGCTCATAGCATTCCGTTGCCTCACGATTGTTTTGGTCATTGTGAACGCGTTTGAAAGAAGTGCTTGCTGAATGAAGCCCATTATTGTTATAGTATGACGTTTATGTTCTCAAAATCATGCTGTAATCTGGTAGCTATTTGTGGTTTACGTTATCACGGAACATATAACGTTAGTGTGCCCGAGATTGTTGACAGATTCTTTCCCTCAGGAAACTACGGTTGGGCTCCGACCGGAAGTTAATGCCAAATGTATTGATTCTGAGCGAGCGATAGCTTATAAACCGTTAAAGACAGACCTACTGTGAGCTAAGCGGGTGTTAATCGATGCTGCGTGCTTCTGATGAAGTAACCATCCCGCATGTTGTCTTCTTTGTTTTATTTTTAAGTGATCGTGTTTTCGCCTCACAGCAGAATCCATGGTGAAAAAAACTACATTTCCCACAATTCCCTTGCACGCAAGTGGCGCCAAAACTCAAACGCCGATTTTGCAATAAATGTAAAAATGTTACACGCAATCATCATATTTTGTCGGTTTTAATTTGTTTAGTTAGTTTTTTAAATTTCGTTCCATTACGTCATTGCCTTACTGCCTCGAACTTAAAATTCAAATACCTTTTCGGTTCAAATCAAAATGTAAAACTTTTAATGGAAGATCTTCTCAGAAAGCTATTTTATAGGAAATCCTGCAAAATCGTTGTATGAGGCATAAATATGCAAATACTACAAATTATATTTTTAAATTATATATCACATATAACATAAAAACCGTATCATGGCTCAATTAAATAATATTTATATTCTGTTTTCTTAGTTAGCTTGCAAGTGAAGCAAAATAATATTTGTGGCCATCGCCCTACTTATTTATTTTTTTAATTGAAATGATGGAAAATATAAAGAATTAACCTATAATAAATTACATTACTATGTAACCGAGATTTTGATTGTAAAAAGCTAGTACTGATTTCTCGGAAACCTTCAAGATGAAAATTTCACCGGAAGAAATACCGAGACGTTCCTTTTATTTCTTAAATATACATGTCAATTTCAAACGCGAAATCCTGCGACCTTTCGATGTAAATAAAACAGTTAGCTCTAAATACATAAAAGATAAACACAATCTCATAAACATCATTCGCTTTCAAGATCCCGTGCCTGAGATCTCGGTGAATCTGGGCTGTCACTTAAACCTCGCGATACTTGTGTTCCGCTGGCGGCTGAGCTGAGGGCCCGTTGCTTCTGTAACTTCCAGGAGAGCTGCTTCTGACATTTGAATGAAAAACATCTTCCCGAAAACGCAAAACTATGGCTTCGGCTCTGGAGCAGTTCGTGAATAACGTGCGGCAACTCTCCGCTCAAGGTAACGCAGTTTACACGGTTCGCAAACGAATACATGAGCGAACTAGCTTACTGCTAATAGCCGTTAGCACGATAACACGCTATTTGTTTATATCAGACAGTAACACATGGCATTTGTTTATATTATTCTGTTCGTCCAAGTAGACATATAAAACGAAATGCTTAAGAATAACTACAAATCTCAGGGTATAACGTTACCGCTTGGCTTTTACATCAAGTGAGGTTTCATGTCAGCTGAGTCATTTATTAGCGTTAAATATGGGAAAAAAGACACCATAAAATACTACTCTGAGTTTATCTGAGACGTGAAGCCAATTTTCACTACGAAGAATGTGTTATATTATTTAAAAAACTAAATATGAGATCTCCATTGCGCTCATGTTTGTACTAAACTGACGTGAAATCATGTTTTCATTCATATTTCTGTGTTTTCAGGTCAGATGACTCAACTGTGTGAGCTGATCAATAAAAGTGGAGAGCTTCTGGCCAAGAATCTGTCCCATCTGGACACTGTTCTGGGAGCGCTGGACATCCAGGAACATTCCCTCGGGGTTTTAGCTGTTCTGTACGTCTCTGACTTGTTGAATCCTGTTCGATCAAGGGTCTTTTCTGACGCTTCTTTGAATTGTATTGCAGGTTTGTGAAGTTCTCCATGCCAAACATCCCTGATTTCGAAACCCTGTTTTCCCAAGTCCAGCTCTTCATCAGCACCTGCAACGGAGAGCACATCCGATATGCCACAGATACATGTAAGAATAAACATAGATGCTTTTCATCTGTTTCATGATTATAATCTGTGCTGCTGATATGTTTTGTGTTTTATTATTACAGTTGCTGGTCTGTGCCACCAGTTGACAACCGCCCTTGTAGAAAGAAAACAGGCAAGCGTCTCTTAAACATTTCGGAGTGGTTATCTTTAAACGATAAAGCTGACATTAAGTTTTCTTTTACTTTACAGCCTTTGCGTGGAATAAGTATAATTAAACAGGCCATAGACAAGATGCAGATGAACACAAACCAGCTGACCTCAGTGCATGCAGACCTGTGTCAGGTGAGACATCTGTTAGATTTAAGGGCTGTGAGAGACCGGGACGATGTCATTTGGTGTCCTTAAATATTTATTGCATTGTTACGTGTAATTAAAGGAATAGTGCACCCCAAAAAATTGGTGAAAACTCACTCACACTCAAGCCATCCGAGATTAGGATGAATTTGTTTCTTCATCAGGTTTGTAGAAATGTAGCATTGCATCAGTGTCTCATCAATGGATGCTCTGCAGTGAATGGGTGCCGTCAGAATGAGAGTCTGATAAAAACATCACAATAATCCACAGCACTCCAGTCCATCAGTGAACATCTGGAGAAGACAAAAGATGAAACACATCCAGCATTAAGATGAATAACTTAAATATGAATCCATTCCTCCAGTGAAAAAGTGTTCTGGTCTGAATCAGGAGAGAAATCTGCACAGATCAAGCAGCATTTAAATGGATCTAAACAAATATGTGAGAGACAACAGCAGATGTACTTTTTCAGTGGACGAAATGTTTTTATGGATTATGGTCTCATATATTAGCTCTAAGGCAAAGTTTTAAATTAAAAACTTCTTGGTGACTGATTTGTTTCTTACAAACACGCAGGTTTTGTCTTCTCCAGATGTTAACTGATGAACTGGAGTGCTGTGGATTATTGTGATGTTTTTTATCAGCTGTTTGGACTCTCATTCTGACGGCACCCATTCACTGCCATAAGCAGCTACACATTTGCTATAACACTGTAGTATTTGAAAATAAGTGTATTATTTTGTATATGAATAAATATTGAGGTAAATCTTGCGTATTACTAAGAAAAACCCCTCAAAATATTAACAAATAAAAAACAATTGACCAGAATGTGATCTCTATGTGATGGATGCCGCAGGGTGAAACGTCTTCATCGATTGATGTTTATTGTGTAACTAATGATTTGGCTCTTTGTGCACAGTTATGTCTTTTAGCGAAGTGCTTCAAACCCGCAGTCCCGTTCCTGGAGCTAGACATGATGGATATCTGCAAGGAGAACGGAGCGTACGACGCAAAGCACTTTCTATGTTTTTATTACTACGGAGGCATGATCTACACGGGGCTGAAGAACTTTGAACGAGCGCTGTACTTTTTTGAACAGGTATTTAATTTTTTGTACAGTTTGCTAATGCTGGGACAGTATAGCTCACATTTATATCAGGTGGCCTTTTGGTGATATTCAATATCTGTTTTATACATATAATTATTCTTTTTTGTTTCATTTAAAAATATATATTTTTTCTAGAAAGCAATTACAGCCTAGTTTATTCCAAATGTTTAATTTAAAGGGAAAAACATAAATAAAAATTATCTAGGTGTTTTTCACAAAATGAACATTAAGTTTTTTAATCTTACGTTTTATGCACCACAATACATAACAATAAACAACAGTATTTATCTACATACTAAATCATTTTATGACATGCCATATCATTGATATAGATTCATATACGAATGATTCATGGATATGAATTAAAGTCTGTTTCTGCTGTTCAACTCTTAATGAAAACCTAAACTCTGCATTTTTCAGTAAATTAACACTATTTAATCGTTTTGATATACATGGCATTAAACAACATTACGAAAACATTTGACTAGTACATCAAAAAGATTCGATTTGGTTAAATATCATTAAGTGGTAGCACTAATGAATCAGATGAACTGATTCACGAAAATGAATCAAATTCTGTTTCTCGCCATTCAAGTCTTAATGAAAACTTAATGAGCAAATAAAAAGCACGTCAAAATCATTCTGATATTCACGATTAATATATGACGTTATGAATGATTTGTAAACATTTGGTGTATTTTCCCATTTGCATTAATTTTGCGCTTCGTCTGTTCTCAGGCTATAACCACTCCAGCGATGGCTGTCAGTCACATCATGTTAGAATCATACAAGAAGTACATCCTGGTCTCCCTCATCCTGCACGGCAAAGTACAGCAGCTCCCCAAATACACATCCCAGATCGTGGGCCGCTTCATCAAGGTGAGTGTCTCTGGCTCTGGATTGGCTGTAAAGACCTCGTGAGCTCATCATGTTTTCTCTGTGTGTGTGTGTGTGATGTACAGCCCCTCAGTAATGCCTACCACGAGCTGGCTCAGGTCTACGCCAGCAACAACCCGTCCGAGCTGCGCGCTGTGGTCAACAGACACGGCGAAACGTTCACACGAGACAACAACAGCGGCCTGGTCAAACAGTGCCTGTCCTCGCTCTACAAGAAGAACATCCAGAGGCTCACCAAGGTCTGCTCGTGTCGGATTCATTACACCATGCACGGATTCATTCATTGCAGATTCATTGCACATCAGTTTGGGCTGAGAAATTTCCCCAGAAGATCATTTAAAGTCATCCCTTGTTGTAGACATTAGACTCGATTATAACAAAAATCTTAATTATGAATATTAGTGATTTAATTTACAGATAGCAATAGGGTGTGTATCAAACATACACTTTCTGTAAATAGGGTTGTTATGAAATGTACATTTTAGATACCAGGACATTTTTCAATACCATATCAGAATATCAGGGTCACTTATGTTACAAACAAATGATTGAAATATAAATAAACGGCTAATAATACGATTAAAAACAAAAGCGCAAAGGAGAAAACGATAGAAAAACATGCAAATTAAATAAACGGTGCTTTAAGTGTTTTATGTGTAAAACATTGTTTGCGCATATTTGAATATTTTAAGCTAAATGTTTACTTTCCATTCTGTTTGATGCTTTTAACAACACCAGCAAGTCTAATAAACATTAAAACAGTTTGTGAAAATCACATTGCATGATTTTACTGATTTGCTCAATACAATTGGGCTTTAATGGAGGAGCGAAAACCAGAACGGGATGAAATAATTATTTTATCTTGATTATTGGATTTTCATAATCGTTTAAAAAAGTTGATATCTAAACTTTTGATTAATTGCAAAGCCCTATTACTCACTAAACAGGCATTCCTGTTATTGTTTTTTAAATTAATATTGAAATATGAAATGTAGCAGTTAGTTACTCTCTTAACTAGTGAGTGAGTCATTTATTCAACTGATTCGTTCAAACAGCCGATTCATTCAGAAACAAACGAGGCATTGAATCTTTTGATTCACTCCATGTATTAAAAACCGAAGACTGATTCAGTAATGAAACCGTTCTGCTGTTTGGAACAATTTAATTAACGAAGTTGAGCAAAACTGACTAAATTGTGTAACACGATATTAACTACTGAACTGCTGGATTAAATCAACATCATGATTGTATATCGTGCAGATATTCAAGAAAAAAAACAGCACTTCGTATAAATACAAGAGCGGAATTTTTTACACTTATATCTTGAATTTTAAGCTCATAAAACAGCATTCTAATAGACTTCTACCAGCCCTAATTTTTTGGTTTTGTAAATTTGAGCTGAAACAGAAATGGTAATCTCTGTTCTTGTGATCGACAGACGTTCTTGACGTTATCTTTACAAGACATGGCGAGTCGAGTTCAGCTCTCCGGCGCTCAAGAAGCAGAGAAATACGTCCTACACATGGTACGAACTCAGCTTCAGCATGACATGTGCACATATATGTGTTTTATCTCAATCACTGGACGTCTCCTGTTTATTCATTATTTGAGGGTTGTTGGTGCTCTTTCATCTCCCAGATCGAGGATGGAGAGATTTATGCGAGTATTAACCAGAAAGATGGCATGGTGTGTTTTCACGACAACCCAGAGAAATACAACAACCCTGCGATGCTCCACAAAATCGACCAAGAGGTTCGTAACGATCAAACCGTGCTTTTCTTCATTCAGCGCTCGTGCACAGAGCCCATGGAGCCTCAGTGAAACACCATCACATATTCACAGCCTACGTGTTTTTATCTTCTTATTCACTATTATTATTTCAAGGAACTTTGAGAGAAATATTAGTAACATGCATAAACTCAATATATTATATAATGTTCAACAAATAATAGTCAAAGATCATAAAAAGTTGTTTTTTATAATATCAAAATAACATAAGTACGGTAAAACATTAGTAGTGAATTAAAATTTTAAATAACTTTATTATAATGAAGTTAATATCGTAAATACAGTAAAAGTAATATTTTCAGATTATTGCAATTTTAAATGTATAAATAGAATAATATTGAGAAAAATCACAATTTAAAGTAACTTTATTTTCAATTATAATATAATCAAGTAAATATATCGTAAATACAGTAAAATACTAGTATTGTGTCAAGATTATTAACATTTTAGATGATTTTTTTATTAATTTTATTTATCATACAAATACAGTAGTATTGTGAATTTAAAACATCTTAATTCCTAATATAATAAATACTATAAAAAGTAATATTGTGAATAATTACAATTTAAAATGACTTTGTTTTATTAGTTTAGTTAATATCATAAATACAGTAAAACAGTAATATTGTCAGATTATTACAATTATAAATGATTGTTTTTATTGTAATATAACAATCATATAAATACAGTAATATTGTGAAAAATTTCTATTACAATATTATAAATGCAGTAATATCGTGAATAATTACAATTTAAAATAACTTATTTTCTATTATTTTATTATAATTAATCAAGTAAACATATTATTGTAAATACAGTAAAACAATAATATTGTGTCAGATTATTACAAATTTAAATGATTGTTTTTTTATTATTATAACAATCATATAAATACAGTAGTATTGTGAAAAATGTATACATTTTTGTTTAATTTGTTATAGCGATAAAATAATACATTACAAACACAGTAAAACAGAGTTTGATAGATGTTATTACAACTTAACATTTATTTTATATTCTATACATCATATACTAAATGAATTATTAAAATTGTGGCATTCAAAATCTAGTTTAACTCTCAATAATACACTGCAGGTATTAGTAGTTTTGAGAAAGATATTATTGATAATGTTTCTGCACCCCTGCGTTCACTCTCATCCGTCTCGACTCTGATGCAGATGCTGAAGTGTATAGAGGTGGATGAAAAACTGAAGTCCATGGATCAGGAAATCACTGTAAACCCGCAGTTTGTGCAGAAGGTACTATCTGAAGAAGCTCGTGATTGATCCACCTAGTTCTAGTTCTCTGAAGGACCAGCTTTAATCAGATGCTCTGTTCTGTGTTTCAGAGTATGGGGATGCAGGAGGATGACGTCGGCAGCAAGACGTCCAGCTACTCTTGAGGCCTTCGGGCGGATCGCCGCTTTGCTCACGTCCCTTTCCTCATCCCAAAGCTGGAAGACCTTCATTAAAGGGCAAAATCAGTCGGACTATACTAGAGGAAAACATAAATGTGTGGAATGACTTTTTTTTTTTTGGTTCTGTCACATGCGCACCCTAAACAAGAACGTGTCTTTGTCAGTGTTTATTTATCAACGCTACTGCATCATTACGGTCATGCAAAATAAAGATACTGGACTTCTTTGTTCAAAAGAGTTGTTGAAATTGCGTTCGTATACTCGTCTTTACTGCAACCCCGCAGAAAGAACAATAGAAATGTGTAGTAGAATGTGTTCTCATCTCCTAAATCCCCTAAAAAGATTGTCTTGTAATATTTCTAAGCATTTCATTTGTAGTTTTTCTGTGTTTCTTGAGAGGAAAGACTTGTCTAACACATAAGATCATAAAATTGAAGGTTGTCTTGTTTAAATTTTAATGAATTTGCTTGTAATATTATTGATCATTTTTATTTTTATTTAATTTTGGGGTGTTTCTTAAAAGGAATGTCTTATATTCCTGAGTCACTATTAAATCATAAAACAGGTTAAATTTCAAAGAACCTTTCTGTAATATTACGTATAAACCGTTAATTAAAGAAGGGGTTTTTTTTTTTTTTTGAGAAGAGAGAGAAAAAAAGCCTTATTCTTATGTCACTTTTAGGTCATAAAATTGAGGTTAAATTTAAGAAATTATATTTTATATTTTTTATATAAATTATTTTTTAGAAGAATATCCTATATTTATTTGTGTAAATTAGATCATAAAATTAGGTTTGTCTTGGTAAATAAGATTAATTTCATAAAATATTATTTATTAGTAATTTATTAAATGTATTGAGATATTTCTTGAGAGGAATGTCTTTTATTCTTATGTCACTATTAGGTCATAAAATATGAGGTTAAATTTCAAATAACTTTACTGTAATATTACTTATAAAAAATGAATTAAAGATTTTAGGATGCTTTTATTTCATCTTATTTTTTTTAATTTATTTTTTGAGAGGAATGCATTATATTATTGTGTCTGAATTAGATCATAAAAATGAAGTTTGTATTATTTGATTTCAATTTAGCTGCAAACAGGCTTCTTTTAAAACATTTTTAAACAAAACTACATTTGTTTTTGGTCTAAAATGTTAAAGACAAAAGTGTCACTCATACAAGTAATCAACTACTTTTTTTTGTTTCATCATTTATGATTCAATTGTGTTGTCTGGTTCATCCAACCAGTCGTTATTAAATATTCTACTTCCGTTTCCATTAAGGAGAGATCCGCTCCAGTTTCACTCCGCATCTGAATGCATGCGGACTATGTGTTTTCTACTTTAATGACATAACCAACAAGAACAGACGGACCGACGCGAGCCGCGACACAACCAATCACAGGCGCTCCACCAGCCTACAAGTCTTTGAAAAAAAGACAAGCGGTCGCGTCAGCCAATCACATTTGAGAGTTCTCGAAAGCGGGCGGGAGTTTAACGGAAATGGCACGGGCGCTGGCCAATCGCAGCCACGGATCGCAAGACGTCCACCAATCGGCGTTTAAGCTCGCAAGGCTTGCGTCGCCCACGGTGCTCAGTTGAATTCCATTGCCGTCCATTAAAACAGCCGACTTTAGAAAACACAATATCAGAGTGTGCTCAGTTTTACCACAATCCTTCGTGATTAATTATTGTCAGGGATGGCACTTTCGTGAAACAAGGGTGTCGAGAAACACTCTCCGCATGTGTAAGCCACGCATCTTCGACCCTGTCGTGGCTTGGCGAAACGGAACAATCGCTGGATAACGTTAATTCTCGTCGTGACTCCAGTTGAGCTGATTTCATCGCTGAAACACAGAGGAACTCGGATGAGGGTTGTGTCATGAGTCCGGCAGGGTGCTCCCATGTGAACGCGTTCAAAGTGGACAACTGGAAGCAGAATCTGCGGGTTATATACCAGTGCTTTGTGTGGAGCGGCTCGCTCGAAACCAGGAAACGCAAGGTAAATAAAACACACAAGAGCCCAGTGCTGTGGGACAAGTCGCATTACCCTCTCAAACACAAACGGATGTGTGATTCTCGAGCTAACGTGATTTATTTTCACCGAGGGAGGGATATGGATCCGCGTCCATCTCTATGTGTTATGCGCAGTCTCTCTCTGCATTGGTTTCATAGGGCTGGACGAGTCTAATGAGTCGTTGGGATTCATGCGACACATCCCTTGGATCTCACCGAAACGTTTTCTGAAGCCAGGCCTAACATGACTGTTGTGTGGCAGGACCAACGATTCATGTTGACTGTCTAAACATCTCAGTCTATTTTAACACGTCCATGATGGAGTCTCTGATATCGATTCGTGATTCAGTGGTTCTTTTGAATCGGATCGGTTCAGTGAATCGTTTGAATCGGGTTAAGTGATTCGTCACGAACCGTACTGAATCGGTTATTTGAACAGAAATCCGTTTTATTTTTTTGAACCGCATGAATTCAAAACCGTTTATTTATAACGAAAACATCTTGATCCGGGTATACAAACCTAAACTAATTTTATTTATATATATATATATATATATATATATATATATATATATATATATATATATATATATATATATATATATATATATATATATATATGCGCTTCAACAGACAACGAACTCATGGAATTACGATGACGACTCTCATTATTGGTGTAACAGTTTGTTCATTTTTTTCCATAGAGAAATTGATTTTTAACAACAACCTTAAAACTATTATAGACAGACTTACTGTGAGCTACAAGGTTGTTAATCAATGCTGTATGCTTTTGTTGAAGCCACCAGTCTGCATTATTTCAACGTAATTTTTTTAATAATAGTGATTACCAGCGATGTTCCTAGAGACTACATTACCCATGATTCTGCAGCAAACCTCCACCAATCAGAGAACAAAAACAGTAAATCACGTCAAAAGAACTGAAACGTCCAACCACTCACATGAAGCACTTATAATATTTGTGTATATATGAATATTTTGCAATAAATCTGAGAACACGCTCTTTCTATGTGCCTAAACACCATGTTTAAATCAATAGTTTTCTATTTATCCGTCGTTTTCAGTTCAGTTATTGTACAGTCTTGTACTTTTGTCTTTTGCTTCAAATAAAAGACCATAATTAATCCTATCAAAGGTGGTTAGTTTGGTTTTAATGGTTTAAAACTCTTCAAGCAAAGATGTTTTGAAACTCGAGTGGAACATCTAGGTGTGAATAACTGATTCGTTATTTAGAGTAGATTCGTCAAAGCAAAGTGTTCGGAAGAACTGATTCAAGTCTGAAATTAGTCATAGTTCATCACTTTTCTGTGATGGCGAAGCATTTGGCATCAGATGACCGCTTAATAACGAACTATCCTCACCCAACCAAAAAAACAGAGTTAATATCTTGAAATGATTCATGATTCATTCGAATCAAATGCCACCTCCTCCATATATGTGTGTCTCCTCGTGCTTTCTTCTGAAAGAAACGTCAGTCTCACATGCTGGCCAGGTTAATATATCAAATAAATACTGATAACAATCAATGTATGGACAAATCTTTGGTAGTAAGACGCTAATGAAGGGTGAATGGCGTCATGTTGCGTCAGGTTACATCTGCTTCACTCAGGGTTGCGTGACTCATTGGCACAATTGAGGTCAAGGATGATGTTTTCTCACTGCATTGTGTTTTATTCTTTTAGAAGGTGGTGCTACTTCAAGCTTAATTAATCACAAATCATTTGAATCTATAATCTCGGCACACAAACACTCAAAGGTCAAAGCTGGTGAGCTCTATTTCAATGCATGCATATTATTATTATTATAGCATATTGCATGTGTTTGTTCTCTTTGCAATCCAATTGTCTTTGGTAAACGGTAATTTGGGCTGTTACACCACATCTGACCTTTTAGACACGCCCGCTGTTCTCATGTTTATTTAATGCCAAGTTTAGACATGTACAATAAGAAGGATTTACCCATCTTAGGTCACATTTAACATGCTGTCATGATCGTAAGTTCTCAGAAAACGGATGAAGGGACAACAGGAATATGAGGAGCTCATTTAATGTTTGGGGAAGGCCTTTGGATGCATTTGCACCAGTGCTGACCGGCTGATGCATATCACTCACAACGCTGGACAGAAACCACAAGCTCCCATTCACATGCACTTACTGTTCTCATGGAAACATCACCGTTTATTCAATTTAATGTGGACCAAGAGATGTTCAGATGTGTTTACGATGGAAATGCATCTTAACAGCATTGAAAAAATGCTGAATGCATCCCTGGTGAAGTGTGCCAAGATCAGATCTCCCCAAAACTGGTGAAGGAGTGCCTTGTAAATATCATAAAATCATTATTTCAGTTTAGGAATGCAGATATTAAAGATCAGAACAGCAAGCTTGCTTTAGACTAGGGGTGTGCGATATATGATTTTTAAACTATTTTAATAATTAGATGATATTTTGCTGAGCGTGTTATTTTGGCAGGTTTAGGATTGCTGACTCTCAAAGCTTTTGATGTTCTTTATATTCTGTGCGATGCTTTAAAGGTAACTTTTTTTTTTTCAGTAACTTTAATTGGTTTTTCTAACCTAATTAAATGTGTGCATTGTCTCGCATATCAAATTCTTAAATTTAATCAATAAATTCAAGTTGTGCGAAACTATAATTAAATCACTGTCAGCAAAATTAGTTTGATGCACATAATCTGCATCTGAAGTGGCATTTAGATGCATTTACACAGACTGTTCAATATAGGACATGAAGGCAATTAACCTGAAATTAAATAATGTTCTGATATCTATATAAATGAAAAACGGATTTTTAAAAAGATTTTGGAGAAAAAAAGCAAAATATACTTTAAATATAAACCTAAACTCGCCAGTAGGTGGCAGCAGATCACTGCATGAGTGAGTCATTGAATCATTCATTCAACTGATTCGTTCAAACGCTTGACTGATTCAGTAACAAAACCCTGCATACGCTGTTCTGCTGTGGCTTTTTGTAACTTTTTCTTGACGAAATGGAGCAAAAACACAAACTGTAAAATATAAGTTAATATTTACTTGCTTATTAGACCATTTTATAAAATCAATATCACATTTGCAATTGATCGTTTTTATTTTATTTTATATATAATCAATGATTGAGATGCTTCAGAGTTTCCTGCCCTAAATGTCACACACAAATACAGCGATCTCTGATTGGTCACTTCAGCTGTCAATCAAGCAGTCTCCTCACATCTAAGTAGGAGGTTCTTGTAAAAACCTGTTATACGATGTGATGACGCCTCGCTTCTCGTTCTGTTTAACCAAACACTGATCATGCCGAGTCTCTTTATGAGCTTCACGTAGAAGACGTGTCTGCTTTGCTCTATCAGCAGGTGAACAGATCGTTCATTACACATGCAGAACGCCTGCGGGTGTCTTCATTTATTTATTGTATGTGCTTGTGTTCACCTCAGCTTGGCTTCACATCTCTGGCCTGGTTTATGCTGTTTTTATCCTCGGATCATCTGAGAAGTGAAGGACTAAATCTCTTATTGATCTGATCACTGAAATCACATTTTGGAGGTTCAGCTCACTTCACGTGTGTAGTTTGGTTTGTACTGATGCGTCACAGACCACAGCAAGCGTCATGTTTAAAATAAAACTATAACAGTAGTGAATAATGATGATAATATTAATAATAGTTTCAGCCAACCATCATTAAATATACATATTGTATATATTTATAGAAGTTGGTATCAAGAACCATGAAATTTTACTTGTATTGGTGCAAACAAGTGACATTTTGGTGGTATTAAAAACAACCTTTAAAAATAAAATTATTATACCGCATCTCGCTCTCTCTTTTATATTTATATATATATATATATATATTAGTCATCGTGATTTTGGTCATATTGCCCACCAATAAATGTATAATTTTTCTCTATTATTATTTTTTTTAGTATTATTTTTAATGTCATTTCTGACTTGAGTTGCCTGATGGGTATCTTGAGGAGCTGGAGTTCCTCTGATGAGTGTTTAATTGCAGACGAGGGCTGGTCTGTAATGATGCTCCATGTCCCATTCAGAAGCAGTCCTTCAGCACAAGGGGATTCTGGGTAATTGACAGGCCCTCTCCACTGATGTGTTGTGGTGCAGCCCCACACTCCCAGTGCGCTCTCTCTCTCTCGCCCTCTCTCTCTCTCTCTCTCTCTCGCTCTCTCGCTCTCTCTCTCGCCCTCTCTCTCTCTCTCTCTCTCTCTCTCTCTCTCTCTCAGCCGATCTGGTTTCTTTAGCCGCTCCGAGGCGTCCCCGTCCCTCATCTGCATGTGTTTGAACTGTCATCCCTCTGTTATCATCATTGTTTCTCCTCTCCTCATCACCCACACGCCTCCTCCTTCACTTTTGATCTTGGAAACACAGCAGTGAGCCGCTGATTGGATGCTCAGTTGCCATAGAAACCGTGAGAGCCGATGTGATTGGTGGATCGAAACTGGTTTATATAGTATGTAGCTTTTATTTCTCCTCGGCCAACCAACCCCCCTCAAAAAATAAAATGACACAAGCACACACATATAGAGATGTGCATACACATACATATTTCAGGGCATTCTTTTTTTCTTTTTTCATCTAGTTAGTATAAAAAAATAAATAAAAAAACATGTAGACATTTTAAAAAGACTAAAACTAACTAAAAAAAATACTCTAAAATAAAAATAAATACTTTCTAGAAATATGAACTAATTACAATTAGTAAAATCAGTCAGGGATTAAAAAAAAAAACTATAAAAAAGCACACTTTTACCATTTAATTTACCTTATTTATCCACAGTTTTATTTATTTTTTAGGAGAGATTAGTCGCTTTAGCATTTTTATGTTTTTTTTTTTTACATTAGGAGTTCATCTAAGTCTTTGCACCAAAATATATATATTTTTAATATTAAGGGATTGGTTGCTTTACATTTAGTGTGGCACTTTGGTCCAATTAGTCGGAGAGGGGTGCTTGCTTCTCAAACATATGCTGACTTTCAGCCCGAGTGAAATAAAGTGATTCTGTGATGGATCTCCTCAGGACTCTGTTGATTGGTCTGTGAGCCGCACACAGGATGACACTGCTGCTTGGTTCTCTGGATCTGTCCAATCAGAGCCACTGGAGCTGGACTCTCTCTCTTTTGAAGCCTGTTTTATTGAGTCAGCATCACGTCTGGGCTCTGGATATAACAGAGGAGCCCTTCTCTCCGTCCTCTGATGATGTCATCCGCCCCATTCTGTTTGGATTCGATTCTGATTCACTAAAAAGATCCGGCTCATTTGAGTCATGAGTCATTAGTTTTTGAATCGGACCACACTGGATGCATTGTATGTTTCCTTAAAATGTTAACTTGGATGATTAATAACAGGTCCAGACTGCGCAGTGGGTTGAGTTAGTTTAACAGGACGGGCAGTGTTCGATATAAATAGACATCCAACAAGAGACTGAGACTGAGATTTTAAGAATTGTTGTCTGGATTATTCAAATGAAGATCTCGCTTTATTAGAAAAAAATCATTGTTTATGTAGCCCTAAAGCAAAGATAGTCACCTCACTGACTAGTTTAAGAAAAACTTGTTCAAAACCCATTGAGTGGAAACTTGCTTTAACATCATATCAGCACTGCGGTTTTATTAATGACTTTTTATTTATCTGTATTTTGTTTTAGATTTATCTAATCATTTATTTCTGTTTTATTTTATTTTGATTAATTTAAATGTATAAAAAAAAATACTTTTTTATGTATCCCTCATATATATATATATATATATATATATATATATATATATATATATATATATATATATATATATATATATATATATATATATAATTTTTTTTTTTTACACTTTTAATCGTTAACGGTCCTATTTTATTTTACATTCTGATGTTGTTTTTATCTCTCCCATTTATTCCCCCTATTTTAGGATATTTTGCATTATTTAATCATATTTATCCCTCCCATTTAATTTTTTATTGCACTTTTTTTTTGTTTATTCATTTTCCATGTTTTATATATTTAGAATTTTATTTTTGTATTATTTTTTATTCTCTTGCAGGTGACTGCAGGCATCTGCTGCTTCGTTGCCATTTAAAGGGTTTTCTATTACATATGAATGCCAGCAAGCTGCAAAAATAGACTCTCTCTGTGTGTGTGTGTGTGTGTGTGTGTGTGTGTGTGTGGATCCTGCAGTGGATCTTGTAGGAGGAAGCTGATCCTTCTTGCCGTGTGTTTCAGCCCCACACCCTCGTCTCAGATGAGGTCCTGATCAATGCATCTCATTCAACATTACAGCATCACCCCCAGCAGGAGAGCGCAGAGAGGACCTGCTGATGCTCTGTGTGTAGGATGAGAGAGAGAGAGGCATCTGAGGAGGAGAGGAGGAGTACTGTAGATGTAAAGAAGAAATGACGCGTGATCAGGAGATGTGGAGAGTCCGAATGAAACGCTAGCGTTCAGTTTACTGCATTAGTGAATGTAGGTGCTTTCACACAGCACTGCGAAACATAGCTTGCATAAAAGGTTAGATCTTTGAGAGTTTTTATTATATCGGTTTAATAGTATTTTTATTTTAGCTTTGTTTTTTTCATTGAAGTCGCGATGTTACGGAAGTAGCGACAGATCTTTTATTCCAGTGTAATGGATTACTGAGAAAATAAAGGGTGGGGCTTGAGGTTGTTGATTGGATGTTGAGATGTGGGCGTGGCTTTCAACAGTGTATGCAGATGAGCGTGATCTTGTGGGGGCGGAGTTTGATGACTAAGGGGGCGTTTACAAAACACCATTTTCAAGTAAAAATGGAAAACTCGATGTGTTATGGTCGTTCATAAAGACGATATTGGCATATGATTATTATGAATAAATGCATTTTAAATAAACTACTTTATTAGGGAAGCCTTTTCTTGTCCGCCCACCCCCCCCCCCCCGCTTAAGTCGTTTTGTTCCCTGTGCATTATTTACAAAAGAAAAAACAAATAAACTAAAATAAATCTGTTCTTATACAATCTACAACGTGAAGGCAAAACATTTTTGCCCAAAATATAATAATGCTCTAAGATTCCTACACCAGAAAATAGTGTTTTATAAAAGATTGTCTGGTGTTGAGTATCAGTGATGCATGCAAAGATGTGTATTATTTTCACACAATATATTTGGTTTTTGTTTTACTCTTAAATGCAAATTAAATGAAGCCTTTTGTACCGTTTACTGCATACGTTTTTTTAAAAATAGTATGTGAAACTGCATGCATTATGCAATGCTGTATGTTGCAGGTCTAATAAAAGTGATTCTTTTAAATGCAGTATAATAAACTTGTGGCTTTTGTCACAAGCTAAATGCATTCACTGCACTGTTTTCCCTGTGCATTATAACCGCTCTTCTACTCCCAGATCATTTGCATACAAGCGCAGTGCGCTGCAGAAGTGTAGTGCGCTGTTTTGCACACCAGTGTTTTAGTGTCTGGGCGTGGTGAAGCTGTGGATCTGGGTCGAGATGCACGGCCATCACATCAAGCCTTTCCTTTTGCTTCCATATAACACGAGCAGAACTTGAAATCTCATATTGCTGTAATGCTTAATGATATTAGCCTCTTTTTCACAGGCCTCTCTCCCTCCACGTCTCTGATCGTATTACTCTGATGAAAGGAGGTAAAGGCAGAGCGAGCTGTTAAAGACTGAAGCGTGAAGTCATGCTGTTGAGAGTAGGCTTCTGGAGGTTGAAGAGTTAAATCAGTTTTTCTTCAGCATTCTATTTTTTGCATTAATATTTCAATGCGGCATGAAACAGAAATTGGAATTGTTTTTTTTCTGCTGTGATGCATATTCGAGTTAAATGGCTTCTTAAAAAAAGAAAACAAATTAGGGTGGGACTGATTTTAGTGTTTATTATAAATGATTATTCTGTGCATATATATATATATATATATACAGTATTGTTCAAAATAATAGCAGTACAATGTGACTAACCAGAATAATCAAGGTTTTTCGTATATTTTTTTATTGTTACGTGGCAAACAAGTTACCAGTAGGTTCAGTAGATTGTCAGAAAACAAATGAGACCCAGCATTCATGATATGCACGCTCTTAAGGCTGTGCAATTGGGCAATTAGTTGAATTAGTTGAAAGGGGTGTGTTCAAAAAAATAGCAGTGTGGCATTCAATCACTGAGGTCATCAATTTTGTGAAGAAACAGGTGTGAATCAGGTGGCCCCTATTTAAGGATGAAGCCAACACTTGTTGAACATGCATTTGAAAGCTGAGGAAAATGGGTCGTTCAAGACATTGTTCAGAAGAACAGCGTACTTTGACTAAAAAGTTGATTAGAGAGGGGAAAACCTATAAAGAGGTGCAAAAAATGATAGGCTGTTCAGCTAAAATGATCTCCAATGCCTTAAAATGGAGAGCAAAACCAGAGAGACGTGGAAGAAAACGGAAGACAACCATCAAAATGGATAGAAGAATAACCAGAATGGCAAAGGCTCAGCCAATGATCACCTCCAGGATGATCAAAGACAGTCTGGAGTTACCTGTAAGTACTGTGACAGTTAGAAGACGTCTGTGTGAAGCTAATCTATTTTCAAGAATCCCCCACAAAGTCCCTCTGTTAAAAAAAAGGCATGTGCAGAAGAGGTTACAATTTGCCAAAGAACACATCAACTGGCCTAAAGAGAAATGGAGGAACATTTTGTGGACTGATGAGAGTAAAATTGTTCTTTTTGGGTCCAAGGGCCACAGGCAGTTTGTGAGACGACCCCCAAACTCTGAATTCAAGCCACAGTACACAGTGAAGACAGTGAAGCATGGAGGTGCAAGCATCATGATATGGGCATGTTTCTCCTACTATGGTGTTGGGCCTATTTATCACATACCAGGGATCATGGATCAGTTTGCATATGTTAAAATACTTGAAGAGGTCATGTTGCCCTATGCTGAAGAGGACATGCCCTTGAAATGGTTGTTTCAACAAGACAATGACCCAAAACACACTAGTAAACGGGCAAAGTCTTGGTTCCAAACCAACAAAATTAATGTTATGGAGTGGCCAGCCCAATCTCCAGACCTTAATCCAATTGAGAACTTGTGGGGTGATATCAAAAATGCTGTTTCTGAAGCAAAACCAAGAAATGTGAATGAATTGTGGAATGTTGTTAAAGAATCATGGAGTGGAATAACAGCTGAGAGGTGCCACAAGTTGGTTGACTCCATGCCACACAGATGTCAAGCAGTTTTAAAAAACTGTGGTCAAACAACTAAATATTAGTTTAGTGATTCACAGGATTGCTAAATCCCAGAAAAAAAAAAATGTTTGTACAAAATAGTTTTGAGTTTGTACAGTCAAAGGTAGACACTGCTATTTTTTTGAACACACCCCTTTCAACTAATTGCCCAATTGCACAGCCTTAAGAGCGTGCATATCATGAATGCTGGGTCTTGTTTGTTTTCTGAGAATCTACTGAACCTACTGGTAACTTGTTTGCCACGTAGCAATAAAAAATATACTAAAAACCTTGATTATTCTGGTTAGTCACATTGTACTGCTATTATTTTGAACAAAACTGTATATATATATGTACTATGAATAAAAAAATGCATGGGTAAATGGTTTATATTATTCAACCATATATATTATTTACTGTATGTATTAATGCAGCTTCTAATTATTTGAAAAGTTGAGATAAAATATTAAATTGTGTTAATTTTTATGAGATGTAGTATTTATGTATTTATGTTTTTATGTAGTAACAACTTATTAATGTATATAATTAAAGTAACCTTTTTATTCGTTCGTTTAATTAAATATTTATTATATGTATACTTATTTATATTTAACTAAAGTGTAAATTAAGTTCTATATTATTGTTTAATTTAAAGATCTTTTTTTTAATTTTCAGTTTTTGCAGTGTTGTTAATATTACGTATAATACATGGTTTTAAGAATAGTTGAATTTCATTTATATTAGTTTAGTGACATCGGTCATAGTCTTTTAAAGATGGTCGTTTTTGGCATGGTGTAATTTAAGGTAATTGCAAAATGTTCATATCTCTTTAAAGCACTGTTTCTATAGCCACCAAAGCACAACCTTCAGCAATGGGATACTGACTTTGTTTTCTCCTCTTCTTTGTGCATTGGCCTAAATGTTGTAGTTATTGACTTATTTATCCTTTTGTAGGACAGGAGTTGTTGTCTAACTCTCTAAGAATGGCATCTGAAGAGGTTTCTTCTTAGAGAAAATCGATGGGACTTCTAGTGGTTCAGACAGTCTACCAGCTAGTTATTTTGACGTCACACGTAACTAAACGCCTGTCTCTCTTTCTCTTTTGTTCCCAGGCGAAGTCATGCGTGTGTCACCTGTGTGGGGCTCATTTGAATCGGCTTCACTCCTGTCTCCACTGTGTGTTCTTCGGCTGCTTCAGCAAGAAACACATCCACGATCACGCCAAAAACAAGAGACACAACCTAGGTAAGACGCACACAGAGACATCTCTGCTTCTCTAAGGTAAGACTCGCTCCCACACGGACAGAAAATAGAGCACGCCATCGCCTCGATTACAGCTCAGATGGAGCTGATGAATAAAGGACACACAGTCACAACGCTTCATCAGGTCTCTAGATGCACGCTGAATATTGAGCAGAGATATTCTGATTTGATTCAGTAGCTCAGCTCTACTTGCACCAAAACTATGGCCCTATATAATCTGTTTTATTAGATTAGATGAATTTTTTATAATGCTCAAAGCATGTGTAACCATTTGATTTAATTAATCTTTAACAACTTAAGTGTTTTTACAATAATGTAAAAGGTATAAAAATGTTTTTTTTTTTACATTTTTACTCTGAAATTCCGTCTTGTTTGTTTACATTTCTGGATTTTTGATTATTATAAACAGTGAGAAATTATTTTTGGAGTGATATATTTATGATTTTATATATTATTATTATTATTATTATTTATTTTTTATTTTTTCTGGATTCCATTTTAATGGGTTCATTAAATTTTAATAAACAAAGCGCATGTCTAATCAATGAATTTCTTAAAATGTAATAGTTTTACATGAAAAAAATAGCTAAAAATGTAAATAATTGAGGGTTGCAATTTTAACTTAACTAACAATTAAATTTAATTATGGTAAAAAACTTAATACCAAATACTGTATTTTCCGGACTATTAAGTCGCACTTTTTTTCATAATTTGGCTGGTCCTGCGACTTATAGTCAGGTGCAACTTATCAAAATTAATTTGACATGAACCCACAGAAATGAACTGAGAGAAATGAACCAAGAGAAAACATTACCGTCTCCAGCCACGAGAGGGCGCTCTATGCTGCTCAGTTCTCCTGTAGTCTACACTGAACACATAGAGCGCCCTCTCGTGGCTGGAGACGGTAATGTTTTCTCTTGGTTCTTGGTTCTAAATAAATGCGACTTATAGTCCGGTGCGACTTATAGTCCAAAAAATACGGTAATAAAAAAATATTCCTTTTTGGTAAACACAGTGGTGCACCACAAAGGTATACTGATAAAATTAAAACACGGAAAAACGTTTAAACTTTAAATGACATTTTTACGACTGGATAACACAAGTATGTTCTTGATATCGGCATCGAAATCATAGGCCCCTTCAAAACCCAGTTTCACGTCTGCTCCAAAATCTTGATCGTCCTCTCGAGCAAGAAGCAGCAAGTGCACAGATCCGGCCGCAGATGTTTGGAAGGGGTCCCAGCTCCTTAATGCATCGCTGGCATGTAATTATCCCCTCTGTTTTAATGAGGATGGGTGCCACCCTCCGACAACAAACAAATAAGAAGCGCAAACAGACGGGAGTGTGGGTAATTATAGTGTGCGAGGGGATGATCGTCCCAGCGTGTGAATGTGTGACTCGCGGCGGTAGCATAGACTTCATCACCCACCTGTTTGGAAAAACCCAAAATCTGAGCTATACGTGAGGAATTGAATCACTTTCTACCTCGAGATACAAAGCTGACGTCTCGTCTCAGTCTGCATCCTTTGGGATTTCCTTGTGTATGAACACAGACACACAATATCTCCTTGGGATTACCTTCTGATGTATATTATTTTGGAAAGTCAGTCTGTTTCTGTAGTGCATCATTCACAGATGGCCGTGCGGACTCATAGTGTGCTGCTGTTGGACTCTTAAGCATCTCATATGTCTCTTGATGAATAAATGAAGTCCCTCGCTGCTGATCCAGTGTGGTTTGTTTGGCTCCAGGTGATGGTTTATGGTTTCTCGTGCCGCAGGCGTCATAACGCATCCGCAGTATCACCCATCGCTCGTGTGTGTCGAGCTCCCCTCGGGGTTTGATTGAACATTTAATTAGGTTAGCCTGTGTACAAGGGATATCTGTGAACGAGCACAGCTCCCGAGGAGGAAAACTGTGATTATTCTCTAAAGACAAACGGGGAGTAATTAAGTCTGAATGAGCCGGCTTCGTTTTGTGCATCTGTTGTTCAGGTTTATTTAGATGGTCTTCTGTTTCGTCGGCTCACACTTGTCAGGTTTGATCTTGGTGCTCTTTCCTCTTTTTCCTGCACTGGTTCCCATGGTTACCTGAAGGCCTGCTATGCTTTTGGTTTATTCATCTGATGGTGCGTGTGTGTGTGTGTGCGTGCACATTTTCTCATGCTACTTCTCTCTTTTCTGCTTGTCTAATCCAAATAGTGTTTAAAGCCATCATGCATGACCACTGTCTTTAAAAAATAGATGAAAATGCTTTAAAATACTGTCAAAGTTGTAATAAAATCACTATATTGACAGCCTTTTCTTGCATATTGTGATGTAAACTGAAATGAAAAGAAACAATGTGGTCCTAGCTCTGTCCATCAGTTGATTTAGCAGAGAAATCCCAATTTTAAAGCCCAAAGGTAACTAATTATACGCTTTAGCAAGCAGCATTAATAGTTACACTTTTTTCTTTCTTTTCTTTTTTAAATGCCAATCACCATGGTAAAAATTATTATTATTATTGATTATTCTAGATTGAACAGGATTAGTTTAATAATAGGAATATACAATCATAAAAATATCAACTTTTTTTTCAGACACATTTTGCTAAGACCGAATGCATTTGTGAGTGCAACCGAAATAATTTAGAGGAATATAAAAAGGGGGGAAAGGTATTTCTCCAGTAGGATTTGATTGGATTGTGGTCATTAGTACACGATTAGTACAACCCTAATATGTTGGCTAATATTAGAGCTCGACCGATATATCGTTTTGCTGGTTTTATCGGCCGATATGAGCTTGTCACATGAATTTTCCGAAGGGAAATAAACTTCAAGGAATGAACTTAAACTTTACTCTTCAATGTCAGACTCATTTTGGATAATAAGGTTTATTTTTTAATTGTTAAATGCCCTACCTCCATTAAAATATCAGTCAAGTCATTTTATAAGTGTTTGATCACCACATCTGAGTCATCATTACAAAAAAAATGTGTGTGTGTGTGTGTGTGTGTGGATCACATCGGCCAAGCAGAAAAACTTAATGACCAGTGGCGATACTTGAAAAATGACAAATATCGGCAGATATATCGGCCATGGTGATATATCGGTTGACCACTAATTGATACTGTACTATAATATACTCAAAGAAATCAGCCTATATATATATAAAATAAATAAATAAATATCTGCCTTATTTTTAAATATCGGCCTTATTTTACCCCCCAATATCGGTATCCGTATCGGCCCCCCCAAAAACCCATATCGGTTGGGCTCTAGCTAATTTTATTTTTCCGATTGCATTTTGTTGCATTTGTATAATGCAGGCATTTTTTTGCACTAATAAACCATAAACATAAGACTAAGTACATTTATGTAGAAAGATAGGGTCAGTTTTAAACATTTATCAAATGTCTGTGCTGATTGTTAAAGTCCTGCCAGTTGGACAATAAGACTTGGACAATAATATAGCCATGCTAACATTCAGCTGTTAGTCTCTCTGCACTGAAAGCCACTAAAAGCCTCATAGTCTCCTCTCTGCAGCTTGTGCTGGGCTGTGTTTCAGTGCCGTGTCACAAATAGACGTCCGTCCCCGCTGCTGCGCTCCACCTGCGAACATTTAGTGCTTCTGTGTGAAACACACCATCGTTTGGTTGCCATGAGAACTGAAAAACAGGTACTGATGCTGCAGGCTCGGAGAAATGGAGGGACGAGCATTCACGAACGATAACTCGTAATCCTCATTCACAATTACAGGTCTGTGTTGCGATCGCAATGCTCGCTATGACATTTCACAGAGGACTCGTGGCACAAGCAGCGATGGATGTTTTCTGTGCTGCACCCTAATTATTATTCCCATCACTTATTAAAGGAGGCAGATTTGCTGCGCTGCTTGCAATGCTTCCTTAATGCCTCATCCATATTTACAGGACAGATACGGGAAGATGCGAAAGGCCTCTAATAGGTTCCTGTGTTGTTCTTCTTCTCTTATTCAGCTATAGACCTTTTGTACGGTGGAATATATTGCTTTGTGTGCCAAGACTACATATACGACAAAGACATGGAGCAGATTGCCAAAGAAGAACAAAGAAAAGCGTGGAAATTGCAAGGTAGGTCCCCCCCTTCTCTTATGCATAATGTAGTTCAACTTGGCCTGTAGCTTAAGGGCCTGATAATTCAGAAAATGAATGTTAGAAGCCACAGGAGGGCGAGAGTGTGTGTTTGGTTTCGGACACCGATTATGACTAATTTTTCTTTCTATTGAATCTGCTTAATTGTAAAATGCAACAGTGCTAAACCAGTTTTGTGTGTGCTGAAGGAAATTTAGAAGATAATGGCGTTCTGATTTTTTTTATGCAAGTTTTACTCAGGTTTCGTTTAAATAATTTGCTCTGCCTTTGTCATGACATTCACAAATACAGCAGTGACGTCATTGCATTTTGAGCTGCTTTGATCGTAGGCCTTATTGATCCGAGCTCATGCTGTGACACAGCCAAAATTATCCACCGATGCTTTTCACTTAAAAACTGAACGCTCAGATAAATCAGGCCAAATTATGTATAAATAAGTTTAATTTTAGACAAGCCCTAACTAGAATATATACAATACTCTTCAAAACATTTTGAGTGTGTGTGTGTGTGTATATATATATATATATATATATATATATATATATATATATATATATGTATATCTTGTGCTCACCAAGTCTCCATTTATTAGATCAAAAATATAGTAAAAAATTATTTTAATATTATCACAGTTTAAAACACCCTTTTCTATATGAATATCTATTAAACTGTAATTTATTTCTGTGATGTGCAGCTGTATTTTCAGCATCTTTCCTCCAGTCTTCAGTGTCACAATCAGAAACATTTCTGATTATTATCAATGTTAATATATTTATATAATCAGGTATTGGAGAGAAATATTCAATGTGGGAGCCTACAAAACGAGAGCTGGAGCTGCTGCGACACAACCCCAAACGGAGGAAGATTACAGCCAACTGCACCATAGGTAAGAACTTCCTTTCCCACAGGCCTCGCTGTTCAATAATACAGCACTTATACTTCATTAGCAGTCTGCCAGAACTCATCTGTATAAAACTAGTCGGTTCAGAAGATTTTGCAGTAGTCAAGCGTCTGGAGACTGCAGCGGAGCCAAAAGCGCTCTGTTTATTGGCCACAAGCGCCATCAGTTGTGAACATTTCATCAATTTTGGTGTGTGCGTGCCATGATCGAGAGATGGGGTAAGAGTCTCTGTGGTTGGGCTCTCTCCCTTCTCTCGTTCTCGCCTGTCTCTCCTCTGTCAGAAGGCCTGGCGCTGGAGTGATGGTGTTAAACGTCTGCGCCACAGGCACAGCATCGGCGCTAAACGCCAGCCTCTCTCACACCCAGAGAAACACACTAATGCGATTAGCCATATGAGAGACGCAGCTTCCATTGATCATTCAGGACATAATATGACCCATGCATGATGAATTCAGGAGGGTTATTGTGTGAGATGTTGGGTTTGAGCCTCTCTTACACCCCGAGTAAACCAGAGGTGTGTGGTGACACATCCAATCACGACACAACGGCTTTAGGCTGCGTCTACTGGAAGTGTCAAAACCTGTTTATATTAAAGACTGACCAATCAGCTGCGAGCTCAGCGCTTGACTTCAGGAGAATGAAATGAAATAGAATCAACAGCAAAATCATTTTGCACAGTCATTTTTTTTTTTATACCAGTAGATTTGTATTCTAAAGCAACTGGGATTGAGAGTTGGGAAAATGGTGTGATGCAATTGATTCCTTTAGCGACTCTTTTGTGTTGGAACTAGTGAATCAAAACCGTGCAGCACAACCAATTTTTAGTGATTCAAAAATATGCTGCATATCCAGAGTAGTCTGATTCTTGAGCAAATTATTCTTTACATTATTCCCTTGAATCAAAAAAAAAAACAAAAACACCGAACCGACTGGACTGATCCAACCGAATCCTGAACGAATGACTCATTTGAACTAATTATTTTTAGTGAATGATGATACACAAAGCACAAGCAACGGACTTTCGAGTCGTCATCTGTGTAAATCTAAAACGTACTGCTCAAATAGTGTGATTGAACCGGTTCTTATACAAATGATTCTTTTAAATGAGTCCTAGTGAATCAAAACCACACCACATCCAGAGTAGTCTGATTCTTAAAGGGACAGTTACCCAAAAATGAAAATTGTCATCATTTACTCGCCTTCATGTCGTTCTAAACCTGTATGAGTCGCTTTATGTTGAATATAAAAGAAGAGACTATTTGATTACACGCACTATTCAAAATATCATCTTTTTCATTTTCAGGTGAACTAACCTCAAATACACTTTTGAGCCAGT
>NC_039254.1:18381048-18393548 GCF_003368295.1 Carassius auratus
GCGCAACTTTTAGAGTATGTAGTAACCAAATGGTATGTTACTCAATTTTTATGTTATGATTAATATTAATAATAACAATAGTGTAGAAATAATAAATTGCTTATAAAAATTGTGGCAAACTGTAGTCATATTTTATAAATAATAATCATATATAAATAGAAAATGGTGATGAGTAAACAATAAAATCATAATAATTGGAAAAAAATAAATAAAATAAATAGCATTATTGCGTTTAGGTGAGACTGATATGGGATTTTCCTACTTGACATTTCACCAGTACTTAATTGTAAAAAATCTAGATACAGCAACCAAAATGCATATTAATAATTGATTTCGTTGTTTTAAAAAAATAATAATTATTTTATTATTATAAATAATGTATAAATAAGTTACTAATTAAAACAGAATGCAGAATAAATACATTTAAAAAATAAGTATTTAATTGTAATAAAATGTGGATAGTAGTAAATGATTCACAGTAAATTTTAAAAAAAATAATATTAATAATATACAAATAATAATTCCCATTCAGATTTGGATGTGGGTTTTTCCTGCTTGATATCTCAGCAGTACTTAAGATATTTTTATTATATATATGTATAATGTGTATGCATTTTTTATTTAATTTGTATTAATAATTTTTTTTTTGGTTGTTAAAATCTTTTTCAGCATATATACATAATACATTCTAAATCCTAAAATAAATAGATAAAAATACACTTACTAATAAAATTACAAAGAACAATTGTGAAAACAATAAATCCTAATAATGAATAAAAAATATTTAGACATAAAAGTAAACAATGTGAAATAAAGTATAAAAATAACTATTCAGAAATGATACTAAATGAATGCGTTCCTTTTAGAGTCAAATCTGGGAGTTCTCTACTTAATAACTCAACACTACTTGATTACACAACATTTAGCAATTAAACTGCAGTGCATGTTTTTATTTTATTTTTATTGGAAGATATAAGATCCATTATTTACTGTGTTTTACACAGCTGTTTCTGAAAATTGCCATTCGTTTTGTGTTTGGTCTTCATTTTGTAATTTATCCACCATGTTTGTGGGCACAAATCTCTCGAATAGTGTGTTTTTTGCTAGGTTTCAGAGTTGGAAGCCCGTCTTCAAGATCGGTTGCACTTTATCCAGTAGGAAGCTGCAAATGTAATCTTTCCCGAATGAGTGAAACGCAGCATTAGCTAGTTAATCACATCAGTTCCACCTGGCTAGTTTAGAGATGAGATGTGTGACACGGAGCAGGAGGGATGTGTGATGCGTGGTAATGGAGACAGGAAGTGTTTGAGACTGAGATTGAGCTGTGGAAGATGAAGTGTGTGGATTCAGAGCCACATCATCTGCCATTGGCTGAACAAACACAAAGCCCCGCCCCGGAACAACGCCATTGGTGGAGCCAGTGGGACGGTGTTGGGCTGATCTGATGCTTAAACAACGTTTTGATAGTAAAAGTTTTTTAGTGTGTGCATAGGGCTGTCAGTTGATTCAAATTTTTAATCTAATTAATTACACAATATTTCAGTTAATTAATGACAAAATTAATTTGAACAAAAATACCCACAATATATTTTTATTAAATGGGAAAATAGATTTGTTAGTTTTTTTGGTGAACTATCCCTTTAATATTTTTATTATTATTATTATTATTAATTAAATTATCTAAATAAGAAACTAAATCTAAATCTGTAAATGTCATCCGTCGATTCATTGAAACAACTGATTCTATCAGGAATGAAGTGAACGACTCTCTTTATGAATGAATCTTTTGAGTCATTGATTCACTCGATTCATTCAAAACACAGATTCGTTCAGAAACTAAACACAGCTGTGTTTCTCTGGCGCGCCACAGTTCTGCTGTGGCTTTAACTGTAATAGGTTCTTTGCAAAATTGAGCAAAAACACATAATATTGCATTGAAAATATAACAAAATATCAACTTCTTACTAAACTGTTGTATAAAATCGCATTTAAGCTCATGATATTCAGGTCAAGAACAGCTCTCCCTGCTTGTCTGATATTGATTTTGTATAATACATTTTTTTGCACCAATATCTTCAATTTTAAGGCATAACTGGATTCCTGAAGCTGCACATGTCCTCACACGGTGAAGTCAGGGTCAGAGAGCGAGAGAATCAGACGCTCCGTAGAGGAAGAGAGGAAGAGACGGATCTCCTTCTTCCTCCTGCAGTGTGGAAGTGAAGGGAGGGGTGTTTCTGCAGCAAACCGAGTGCTGCTTTCTAATCAGACCTTCTCTCTCTCTCTGTGTGTGTGTGTGTGTGATCATATGCTGCTTCAATGTCCACTAAGGAGATGACAATGGGAAAAAAGCCAACAACCCAAACCACTGCAGCTGCATCATTGACCAAATCTTCACGGGAGGCCTGCAGTCTGACGTCACCTGCCAAGTCTGCAAGTAAGAGCCGACGCAGCACAGGCCAATCAATCCTTCATGCATCTGTTATCACTTAAATGCATGCATTGAATTGATTGTGTTGATGTGTTCTTCTGCTAGTTTGTTTGTGAATACAGTTTTTTTTTTTAAAGGGACAGTACACCACAAAATTTAAAATTGGCTTTCACATTTTATGTGTGCCATTGCACACACAAATATAAGAAAAATATTTTAAATCATTTTACAGTTTTTAATTTGAATATTTAACAGCGATTTTTATTTTTTATTTTTTTTGCACTCAAAATAAATACAAGTATTTATTATCTAATTAAGTATTTTAGATACAATTTTAATATTTAATTTATTAGAATTAGTTTTTTTCTTTGTACTTTTTGAACAAAAAATATCTAAACTTTTTAATTAGAAAATTACATATTTTTGTGCTACATTTGAACATTAAATTGAATGTTTTAGAATTTTTTTTATCAGTAGTTTTTTTTTTTTTTTGCATACAGATATAATAAAAAAATATGTATTTTACACAGTATTTAAATATTAAACATTTAATTTATTGGAATTTTTATCAGTACTTTTTTCGCAGAAAATATTGGCTGAAATATTTAATAGAAAATAGATACCAGTAAAAAAAAAAGAATTTGATTTAATATTTATTTTAATTTTGATCAGTATATTTGGTATTGAATAAATGAGTGACACAATCAGCACTAAATATCGAGGTCCACATGTGGTGTCCTAGTAGGCAGCAGAATTATCCTTCCTACTTTTCGAAGCAGTCATCAAATCTGTGTTGCCTTGAATGCTCCCTACGTAGGCAGCTCACTAGGTTTTGGAACAGAGCCGGTGTCTGTATCCTGTGCTCTATATGTAACCCAGTGTGAACTCTGACCTTCCTCTGGAGTGTTCAGATCCTGTGTGGAGTGCACAGGTCACTGATGCTCCTCAGCACCACCCTGTGTTTAACAGAGGCATTGCACTCCCCATTCAGTTCTGCTGCTTCCCAATTACTCAAGATGCTGCTGCTTCTATCAAGTCGAGTTTTAATGACTTCCACCAAATTAATGTGTTTTTTTTTAAGGCTCTCAATATTTATTTATTTTATTTTTTTGCTCCCTCAGATTCCAGATTTCCAAATAGTTGTATCTTGATTCAGACACGTATTGAACCACGCATCAATGGAAAGATGATTTATTCAGCTTTTAGATGATGCATACATCTCAATTTAAAAAAATGGACCCTTATGACTGGTTTTGTGCTCCGGGGTCTCATGTGGTGTTTCTCGTCCACAGTGGGGTTTCCACAACGATAGACCCGTTCTGGGACATCAGTCTGGATCTGCCGGGGTCCTCTACCCCGTTCTGGCCGCTCAGCCCGGGCAGTGATGGCAGTGTGATGAACGGAGACAGTCACCCGAGCGGAGCCACCACGCTCACAGACTGCTTACGCAGGTACAGACGCACCTGAGCCCCAGCACAGACAGCCGTGTGTGCGATCGCTCTGACTCACACTTCTGCATCGCAGGTTCACTCGACCCGAACACTTAGGAAGCAGCGCCAAGATCAAATGCAGCGGTTGCCATAGTTACCAGGAGTCCACCAAGCAGCTGACTATGAAGAGGCTTCCCATCGTGGCGTGTTTCCATCTCAAAGTGAGCGTGCATGCATGCATTACCTACAGAGCAAGTAGGGATACATGACATATCAGTTATTATTGAGCGTTAAATTAATTGTATCTGATAAAATGTTGATGATCATTTTTACATACTGAGCAATATCATATGCATTTATAATTGTGCATGTTTGTTTATTTTAATACTGTACATCGTTTTGATTTCAGAATTCACTGTTAATATTATTTTCACAATTGTAGTAAGAGTTGATGATGATGATGATAATGGTAAATATTATAAACACTATTATTAACAATAATATTAATTGATAAATTATACATGTATAGAAATATCACAATTCTATAATACTGTGTACTGTTAAATCAATTATACACTAATTATTACTTTAATGTTATTGTTTTTGTTTTATTCACATTAGTATGGAATTTTAAAATGTATATACAAAACGTAATTATTTTATATTATGAAATGTTGCCAAAAATATTTAAATTTTGTATTAAGTATTATGAGGATTGTTAAGAAATATACAAATTCTGTATTAATGTGTAGTATTTAAAACAAAATGAGATTTCACTTTTCATTCATTTTAGATTATTATTATTATTGTTGTTGTTATTATTGATTTTAATATTATTACTGTATTGATAGCTTATTATATTTCTTTTGTACACATTAGTTTAAAATTTTTAGATTTATATTCTATTTATAGTTAAATATAAATTATTTAATGTTGTTGTTATTATTATTATTATTATTATTATTATTATTATTATTAAATATTAAATTTTTACAAGTGAATTCTGTACTACTGTGTCCTATTCAAAGCAAAATAATTCATGGCAGACTTTTCACAAATTTGTTTCAGGTTTTTATTATTATTATTGTTATTTATATTATCATTGCTGCTACTACTGTAAAAACATATATTTTATCATTATTAATTGTTTTACCCAGAGGAGTATGCAACGTCAATTTCAATAGACATTGCTTGTTTGATTTTTATTAATAATAGTAATAATAGCAGAAATGTAAATACTGTTCGATTTGCCCTGAATAAAGCCCATTGCTGCTGATCAGGTACTGCATCTTAAATAATATTCTCATAATAATAATAATAATTATTATTATTATACATATACTGGTTGTAATATTCTCATAATGACCAGGTAGTTGTCATCAGTCGGTGTTTTTATACTGGTGCATCTGTGGAGTCTGGCTAAGATCTGAATGTTTTAGTGTGCTTCCTTCTGTGTCTGTGTTTCTAAACTCTCACGGTTCGCTGTGTCTGATTCTCTGGTGTCTTCTGTGCAGCGGTTCGAGCATTCGGCGAAGCTCCGGCGGAAGATCACCACATATGTGTCCTTTCCTCTAGAGCTGGACATGACGCCCTTCATGGCCTCCAGGTCCGAGTCTTCAGTGTGTTTACTGTAGGGATGGAACCATTACCAGTTTGACAACAAATTGTGATCAAATTACGCTTTCCTATTTTTATTATCATTAAAATCGTATTCGATTACCGTGATTTCAACGACTTGGGACAAATCAATACTGTCCAGCATAATGTAGAGTTTTCAGTAACCGTCTCAGAGTAGTTTATTTTTGTGCGATATCATTGTTTGCATTAACACTGAACTGATAATTGAGGTCACTCTGAAGGTGAGAAGTCATCAAGTGTGATGTTGTGCTGTTTGTGTCTCAGTAAAGAGAGCCGGATGAACGGTCAGTACCAGCAGCCCGTCGACTCTCTGAACAACGAGAACAAGTGAGTGAGCGTCCGCTGCGTTCAGTGAGCTCAGATGTGACGGCTGGTCATGTGACGCCTCTCTGTGTCCACTGCTGCAGGTATTCTCTGTTCGCGGTGGTCAATCATCAGGGCACGCTGGAGAGCGGTCACTACACCACGTTCATCCGCCAGCACAAGGACCAGTGGTTTAAGTGTGATGATGCCATTATCACTAAAGCCAGCATTAAAGATGTCCTGGACAGTGAGGGGTCAGTCTCTCTCTCACACACACACACACACACACACACACACACACACACACACAGACCAGTGTTTGGACGTCCAAGTCACTGCAGTATGAACTAAATATCAAACCAGGGACAGTTCCAAGGAATGATTTATGAATACTCGTTTCATTATTATTATTTACAGTAGTTGTACTGTATTTATACAATAGTGCAGTACTTTTTTGTTTTGCACACATTAGGAAATTTATATTTTTATTTCTTAATAAATATAACAATAATAAAATGTATTATATTATATATCAGAGACTGACCCAGTTTTTATATAATAAATAATAATAAAAAAAAGATCAAATAAATAAAAATTAATATTATGTGATAAATATAGAATAAATTAAAAGAATTCACTTTTCACAAATTTCTTTAAAAACACATTATTATTATCATTATCATCAATATCATTATTATTACTGCTAGTACTATGGTGTTAATTTTACTTTTGTTGTTTTACACACATTAGTAATTAATTGTTCTATCCATTTCTCATTTAATATAATAATAATAATAATAATAATAATAATAATAGCATGTGTACTATTATTATATATATATTACTATATATATAATTTTTTTTATGCTAAAAATCTTTAGGATATTAAGTAAAGATCATGTTTCATGAAGATATTTTATAAATGCCCTACTGTAAATATATCAAAAACTTAATTTTTTTTTAGTAATATGCATTGCTAAGAATTCATGAATGTTTTTTTGCTCCCTCAGATTCCAGATTTTTAAATAGTTTAATTTTTAGTTTCATTATTTTAAACAAACCAGACATTAATGTATAGATCTCAATTTAAAAAAATCAACACTTTTTGCTCCAGGGTCACATTTATAACAATACTTTGATGATAAAAGTGTATAAAATCTATAATGATTACTGTATGCAACCATATAGTAACTGAAATTAAATGAAGGCAATAATTATTAATTATACAAAAAGTCAAAGATATTAAAGTAGCTCTCGTTTGTAAAATAGTTGTCTATTCTGTTTTGCAGGTACTTGTTATTTTATCATAAGCAGTTCCTTGAATATGAATAACGGCGATGCAGGAGCGTCCGAGTCGAAGCTGTGAAGAAGAGCGTCCTCACACACAGACGCAGCTTCTCTCGCAACTAAATCACAACATAGAGTTAAAAACAACAGACCCAGCTCAACCAATCAGCACTGAGCAGCCGGAGGCGGAGCATACTTGACAGGAAGGGGAGGAGCCTCACTACAGACCCAGACTGACGCCTCAGCGCTCGCATCTCTCTCTCACTCACGCTTTCTCATCCTCCTCCATCACTTTCCACCAAGTATACGAGGGGAAATATTCCTAGTATTCTCCATGTACTGGTGTTCTCCACTTAAAGAGTAAACCTGTTTCCTCGTCTGTCGCTCGAGTTTCAAATCCTGTCTTCGTCCAGCACTTTTGATTCGGTTTGTTTTTTCCCTCGTTCTCACTCGCACACGCAGATCTCTATATAAATCTATTTTTATAAGTCATTGCTTTGTGTTTCCGTGTGCTGTCCTCATCTCTTCTCTCTTCATGTGCTCCGGAGTGAATGGAAAGAAGGTGTTTGTGTCTTTAGTCTTTGGTTTGGTTTCAGATGCATTGTGAATGAAGACGTTTTCCTTTCGTGTGATGCTTGATTCAGCAGTGTTATCCTCAGCCAGGTGTGTGTGTGTGTGTGTGTGTGTGTGTGTACTGAATCAGTACTCAAACTTGGCATGCTGTTTAAACTGGATGCTAAAAGACTTTGGGGAGGATTTTATAAATGTTAATTATGTATCTATGTATAGTATGTATGTATGTAATGTATGTAAAAAAAAAAAAAAATGGTGAAGAAATAGCAGTGTGTCGTGTGATTGTTTCTGAACCGGTTTGAGCCTTCGTTTTATATGCCATCTTTATTTCTGATATCAGATAATGTAATCGGAGACACTAGAGGCTAAACCAATGCTTTTCATCCAGATTTTGGGCTTACATCATTCTTCTAAAGGTTTCACTGAGGGCTGTGTTTATATAACGCTCACCTGCTCTTATACAACATTACATTCCTAAAAACATGGTGAAAAAATTAAATTTAATTTTGTCTGTTAACAGTTTTGTCTGATTTATGTTGTGATAAAAAGAAGAATTTAAAATACTCACT
Source organism: Carassius auratus (assembly GCF_003368295.1). Classification (NCBI taxonomy): domain Eukaryota; kingdom Metazoa; phylum Chordata; class Actinopteri; order Cypriniformes; family Cyprinidae; genus Carassius; species Carassius auratus. Next base: position 18,389,277 of record NC_039254.1, read on the forward strand.
ATATGCAACTTTTAATATATAAACAAAATCAAACCAGAGTTAACGACCTGGCTTTCTGTTCTGGAAATGTGTGTGTGTATATATATATATATATAAAAAACACACTGGCATTCAAAAGTTTAGTATTGGTATTAATTATTTTCTTTATGCTCATCAAGGCTGCATTTATGTGATCAAAAATGCAGAAAAAAAGTATTATTTTTAAACAAAATAATGTTTACTTTAATACACGATTTAAAGTGTAATGTATTTCTGTGATGCTCCGCTGTATTTTCAGCATCATTCCTCCAGTCTTCAGTGTCACATGATCTTCAGAAATCATGAAAATATGATGATTTATTATCAGAGCTGAAACCATTATGCTGCAAATTATTTTTATAATTTTTTTAAATCTACAATACTTTTCTTTGATGAATACATTTTTTAAACAAATCTTTTAACAGTTTAAATCTTTACTTTGATCACTTTTTATCAAAAAGACATCCTTGCTGAATAAAAGTATTAATTTCGTTAAAAAAAAAAAAAACGTTCTGACCCCAAACTTTGGAGCTTATGTTTATTACTGTTTTTTTTTTCTCTCTAATCAAATAAACACTTGATTGAGCTGAGAAACTTAAATACTGTTTGTCATCACATATATATATATATATATATATATATATATATATATATATATATATAGGCCTATTAATATGGTAGTATATATATATTATTTACCTGTAGTGTCTCGTCTTAAACTTCTGAAAGATAAAACTTTTTTTTTTTTTTGAGAACCTTTCAAGATGCGTTTATGTCCAGTGTTGTTAAATTAAGAAATACGTTTCTATAACCACTAAGTCATGTTTAGAAGCTGAACTACTTTATAATATATATATATATATATATATATATATAGCTATGTTATAGATGAGTGTGTATTCCTCTTCAGTTCTCAAGTGAGTTCCACCAATCAGAGAAGTCATAGTTACTGTGAAAAAGTCTCATTCACTGGCTCTTTGTCTTTATTTTACAGGAGAGGGAAGCAGCAGCACATTTCACATCTTACCATACCTTTATAGTTAATCATTTCCTATTGTACCAATATGTAGTTTTATTCATTTTTTATATGTATTTAATGATATGTGTATGTGTGAATACCTAAAATTATTTATACACAGACACACACACACACAAAATAATTATTTTTATTAAAATTGAATGAGTCAAGAGGCCTTCAAAGTGTGCAGTGCTCTATAAAATACAGCTTTCATTAAAACTAAGCTGAGGTTGTTTTTCCTCATTGAGGAGAGACGTGTGTGTGTGTGTGTGTGTGTGTGTGTGTGTGTGTGTGTGAGAGGTCTATGTTGAGATGCTGGTGTGTGTGTGTGTGTGAGAGAGGTCTATGTTGAGATGCTGGTGTGTGTGTGTGTGTGAGAGAGGTCTATGTTGAGATGCTGGTGTGTGTGTGTGTGTGTGAGAGGTCTATGTTGAGATGCTGGTGTGTGTGTGAGTGTGTGTGTGTGTGAGAGAGGTCTATGTTGAGATGCTGGTGTGTGTGTGTGTGTGTGTGTGTGTGTGTGTGAGAGGTCTATGTTGAGATGCTGGTGTGTGTCGGGGAGCAGATGATCCGGAGCGCTCGGCTCTTATCGCTGTGTGTCTGGAGCAGGTCTGTGTGCTCAGAGAAGCAGTAGACGCAGGTCTCTGTGGCCCTCGGACGCTCCTGAGACACTTCATCCACACGAGCCATCAGAGAATCTGCAGCACACCAACAACACAGTCACCAGCTGAACCACACACACACAACACTGAGAGCACAGGAAACATCTGAACCACTGAGAGCACAGGAAAACATCAGCAGGATCTTCATTGAATGTCCCTTGTTCATTTAATATAGGCCTACGACAAGTGACATTTAGATTAAGGTAGAGTCGTGTACAGAAGTAGGCTACTGTCCATATATATTTGTATTATACAAAGAATAAAAAACAATAATATTAATAATAATTATATATGCACAAAAAAATGGTTACATTTCTAAGTTACACCAAAAGCATGGTCAATGGTTTAAGTATGTAGAAGTATAAGTAATGTGTTCAAATTAAAATATTATAAATATTTAAGTGTAAAAATAATGTTATGACAAAAATTAACAATATGACCTTGAATTATTTATATTGTTATTGAAAATCCATGTATGTGTGTATATATACATGTCAAATGATTAATTGCATCCAAAATAAGTTTTTGTTTACATAATATGTGTTTATACTGTTTATATTTACTATATATGAAAACACACAGTATATATTTTGAAAATATTTACATGTAAACATTTATATTCATAGAATTTATATTATATATAAATATATTTAATATATAAACATATTTTTTTCTTAAATACATACATGCATGGTTGTGTATTTATATATACATAATAAATATACACAGTACACACACATAAATTATGTAAACAAAAACTTTTATTTTGGATGCAATTAATAATTTGAAAGCACTATATATATATATATATATATATATATATATATATATATATATATATATATATATATATATGAATTAAAAGTAAAAAATTATAGATGAAACGAAAGTAAAAAAAAAATTCAACATTTTTGGAGAATATGTTTTGCGGTCCTTCATAGTGCAGCTGAGTATGAATCACCTTCGGAGGACTGTCCGTGCTTGTTGGGCTGCTGTTTCTTGGTGTCCAGCTGCTGGTGTTTGGCTCTCTTGAGCAGCAGCAGGAAAGCAGCGGTCAGCGTGAACATCAGCACTATGATGCAGAGGCCTAGCAGCGAGTAGAGCAGCGCCTCCGAGTACAGCGCTGATCCGGGCACCGAGCGCCCTCTGCCGGGGAGCAGCTGCACTGCAGAGCCGCCGACATCCGGCCTCTGCGTCACGAACACCGTCCCTGTGCCTGCGTCACAGTGACAGCGCTCACACACAACACGAAGGATCTACATGCAAGTCTTTTTATTTGTAGAACAGACACTTATTTTTTTCTTTTTAAAGAATAGTAATTTTCTATCCCTTACAAGCAATTAAATAGGTTTTACTACAAGATTAACCTCGGTTACTAAACCATAGTAACCACAATGGTTTGCTGCACTAACCTTAGTTTAACCATAGTATTTGTAGTGGGCTATTAAAACAAAAATAGCAAAAAAAAAAAAAAAAGAAAACATGAAACCATGGGTACTATGATATTACTATAATAAAACCATGGTTAATTTCTAACTATTAGGAAACATGTAGTTTGCTGTTAGTATTTTATTGAAGCTTGTTACCACCATGGGGGCTAAAAAATAAAATAAAATAAAAAATAGTATTTAATTTAGACTTTTTGTCTCACCATTATGACTTACTAAGTAGACCTGTGTAACTCACAATTTTCTTTTTTCTTGTAGAATGGCAAGGAAAATGATCAAAATTGTAAAATGTAAATGCAGAATTGCAGAAAATTTGAAATGTAAACTAAATAAAAATAAATAAAAAATAAATCAGAATTGCCAGATTTAAATTCAGAATTCTGGAAAAAGTCACAAGTGTGAGATGTAACTTCAGAATTTTGCAGAAAAGGAAAAGTCAGAAGAATAACGATGCAACGAGCAACTAAGAGATATTATAAACTCTATTCTGAGAAGGAAAGCTCAGGCTGCTTGCACACAGGTGTTGTGTATTCAGAAGCTAAATGGTGAAGTGTTAGTCCTGACTCACTCGTGCATGCGTCTGCGCAGGCCGCCGGGTGACTGCCACACAGCTCAGAGCACTGCAGACACTTCTTCAGCAGCGTGTCGTAGAACTGACCGGACACGGCTTTACATCTCCAGGCCACTGCACACAACAGCACAGTCCTGCATCAGAAGCTGCTCTGGACACACGTCAGCCGAGCCGCAGACGGCGCTGGGACTTACCGCAGAACTGAGAGCAGCGTGAGGGAGGAACAGAGTCGTGACAGATCATGCTGCAGGACACACACTCTCGCAGCAGCCGGTCCATAAACTGACCCTCCGGACAGATCTGTGCCATCGCTCAAGCCCCGACACACACCTGCACAGACCACACACACACACACACACACACTGAGCATCACCTTACAGACACCTTCTAGACTTGATTAAATGAGCGGACACAAACACTTCTGCTTCTAATGCAACAGATCGTATATTTTACACAACATGGGTTATATTCATTTTACTTCCAACCAGAATAATTTGTCCTTTATTTGATTTATATTACCATTACTGTGGACCACAGAACCAGTCTCAAATTGAG